>NC_139713.1:21454085-21491585 GCF_964188405.1 Protomyctophum parallelum
AAAGGTCATAGATGTCCAGCTGTGACAGAGACTACTTAATATTCTATTATCTATTCTATTGATTGGTAACTTTTGGTGAAGAGAATGAATACAATACACAAGGGCAATTAGGAGGGTTATATGACACTGCAAACAGTATCAATCAGTTTCACTAAATTTGGTGTCTCCCCGAACCCAAACTTTCAAATATATTTCGCATCATCATCAGGCGGGTGGAAATGGCAGAAACTGGAAAAAGGTTTTCTTCAAGTAAAACTTGGAATACTTTGTTTGGCATATCCATATTTGCAACTAGCATTGTGCGACCGGCCAGACTAGACTATTCATGTGGGATGAACAAAAAACAAAGCGGCGCCATCCGGAAACCACAATCGCATACCGCTTTCTAGTAGGCCGTGGCCTAGACTGGATCACGTTGGTCAGTTCGGAATGAAAACGGAGGCTTTCCTCCATGTTGTCAAAGCCAGGTTAGCACACGCCCACACAGTACACGTTATTGCTCCCGTGGGGGACATTCAATGAAAGCTATTGCATCACCACTCCCCAATTTAATTGCTTAAAACATTCCCATTTATGTGTTAAGTAACGTTGCGGCCAACAACTTGTTTGTCAAGGCAATGGTGAGAGTGTGCACCAGGCAGAAAGGTCAAAGAAACAAAGGATCAATAATGTAGTTGTACTTACTGCGACACCTCGGCTATGTGTTTGTGTCTGAGGCCGACCCACAGGTCGTCATCCTCATGCAGAAGAACCTCCTTGTCATTGCCCCCCATGTCATACCTGAAACACAGGAACACAGTGACACAGTGGAATTAGAACAATCAATCATCAATCATCAATCAAGTACAATCTAATTGATTAAAATAGAGGCAGACACAGTGAGATGGGGAAATAACTTTGAAGGGTTGTCAGAATTGCGGGTATCCATGACGAAACAGGCGCCTCAATAACATGAAGCCATCCTCAGAAGCACACAAACCTCCCTCCTCCGACCTATGGTGTCTACGTCATACACATGATAAAGAATGATTTACACAGATATTGCTGCGTCTAAGCTCTTCATGGCCGGAAGGTCTATCTATGTATGCGATGAATACAGAATCAGGAAATGCAGTCTGGAGGAGGGGGAAGTGTGGGCACAGAATATGGGAAAAATAATGTGTTGGTAGCTCAAACAAAAACTACATTTGGAATTTTTACTTAACGTCAACCACTGTATAAGCCCAAACATTAACATGATTCTGTTAAGGGCTCAACGATAGGCTATTCGCTGTGTTACGGTTGTTCCAGACAAAAAGGCTCTGATGAAGTTCATATTAAATACAGAATATTATGTTGAATTTACTCAAAGTCCTTTTTAATTAATCCACCAGAGATTTTCCTGTCTTACTATTGAATAACAGTTTTATCCCTCAAATAATAGTATAATAGATCTAAAGAGCAATATAATAGCTCTATTATAATAATGATATAATAGCTCGGATAATGTAAAAACAAAAGCGAACAGAACAGGGCCCAATACAATAGGATAGAGGGCACACACAGACACATACTTGTACACATCGTTTTCGATGGGCAGCAGGTCGTATCCCATAGCCTGGAAGGTCAGTTCATGGAGAACGGGTGACGCTGGGTCAAAGGCCCTGTCCAGGATGATGAGCTGAGAACGGGCCTTGTCTGGACCCTGTAGAGAGACAAGGAGCCAGTCAGAGGATAGGGAACGATAGAGGAGAGCCATACAGAAATAAAAGAAGGACAAAAATATGATTGAGGAATGACAAATGGGGTGATTTAGTATACTTGGGTTCTCCAAGACTCACCTCTCCCATGGTGGGGTCGTCTGCCTTGTAGGCATCCAGTTTGTCTTGTACCAGCTGGGCCAGAGTGGCATTGTCCTTGTACTCGCTGGTGGAGAGAGAGAGAGAGAGAGAGACAGAGAGAGAGAGAGAGACAGAGAGAGAGACAGAGACAGAGACAGACAGAATGAGGTATGCCAGAAAATACCTCATGATTTTCTTTCATAAACCAAAATACTGTGTATTACTGTATACTGACACCTTCTCTAAAATATGTGAGAGTGGCAGTCAGTTTCCCTCTATAGGAGGGGGTGTGTGCAGGGAGAGGGGTGCTAATCTATATTAAGGCCTGTTCCTAACTTCCTACAAAGTAAAATCAGCAAATGTACTCCAAAAGTGTGCAAATGGAACCAAAGTGATCCATTTCAACTCCTCTCCTCGCACAAAAGGCTGAACGAAGACCATCTTTACAAAATGTGACGTTATCATTTTACGACTATTATGTTTTTTTTTGGGGAAGCCAGCCTCATTTGCAAAGCATCCGTATATAGCACTACAGCATCTCATTTGCTAAATGTCATGCATCCCTTTTTAACGACGACGCGTCTGGGAAGGCCACCCCTGCAGGGTGCCTGCCAGTGGCTGCACACCCCACCCCCACCAGCGCTTTGTGGCTTACCCTCTGTATCTGACGGCAGGGTACTCCTTCAGGGTGGCACACAAGGTGGCCAGCTGCTCTGCCAACCTCTCCATCACTGGGTTCTTCAGCTGAGTCTTGTGGGGGCTGTAGAAACTCTGGAAGGCATCTGGGTTGTCCAGAGAGTACACCTGGAACACACACACACGAAATATGTATTCATGTCCACATAAACAGAATTACAGGAGCCTTGTACAAAAGGACATAAACACTGCCAGTGCAGTCAGATAATATATAGGAAAACAGCCACTTACAAGGTGCATATAAGGCGGAACATTGTTACATACAATACTTGTCAAACACAGCAGGGTAAAGGGAACAACGCCTCCTCCAAACTCACGCATGCATGCACAATCACAGAGCACATGAAACGGATGTATAATATACTGTGTGTTGTTGTTTTTGGAGTAGACTGTGACCCAGGCATTCATGCTGGGTGACAATTTGTTGTCTGTTGTTTAGATAGTCTTATTTAGTCAACGATAAAATAGCCTTTGATCAGCCATGTTGGTGGACATGTTTGTCATGTCCAGTTACTTCGCCCGTGGTGACATTTACAGTTAAGTGTGCCATGCCATGGCACTTTAGCTTGAGCCTCTCGTGTCCTTTCATCACTGCCCTCGCCACGGGCAAATACAGGCTGGGTATGTGATAAAGCATTGAACATTTCTGCCCCTCAAGACTGATTTACTTCATTCGTCTCACACAGAAAATAGCCTAAATATCTTGTAGATTGTCTATTTGCGGCTATAATCGTCACCATCTGTCTACCGTTCTCAGGTCTTGTTCTCCTGCTCGTATGCGTTTAATATTCCTCTCATCACACATTGTATTGACTCAACCCCTCCCCTTCTCCCCTCTCGCTCTCTCTCCCTTTCTCTATTCTCTATATTTATTGCCTCTCCTCCCCTCTAGTCCCCTCCTCTGCATCATACCCCCCCCCCCCCCCCCCCCCTCCCACCTCCATCTGTCCATGGTCACGTGACAAACAACCCTCCTGCAGATGCGTCCACCATTTGCGGCGTTCCCCATTGGCTGCCGTTTGCTGTGTGGATTCTGCATTGTCCAATTAGGGAACGGGCTGTGGGTCTGAGGGCGGGCTCATGTGCCAGCACTTTGGCCTGCAGCATAAACCTCTGACTCTGAATTAATCATTGTAGACAGGGCATTGTGGGTCAGACAGCATCCTCAGCCAGTGAAACAGTGAGGGAAGACATTGGGGAGACATGAGGGGTGGAGGATAGAGGAGATGAGGGGTGGAGGATGGAGGATGTGATAAAGAAAGGAGAAGACAATCAACATAATGGCCCTCATTTATCAAATAGAAAAATGGATGTACGGACATCTCGCCGCAACTTTCGCCATTTATCAATCTGTCGTTAATTTGACGTGAGTGTAGCCAATGCTCAAATCTCACGTCAGGTCTAAGCATGTGTGCGCAAATCATTTTGGCGCAGCATAGTCTAGCATTAAGGGGTTTTAACCGGTGACAAGATTACAAGCATTTAAAATCGAGGGATTAAAAACAATGTATTAAATGTAACCAACTGTCATTCAAGGTATTTTGACAATGGTAGATCTGGTTCTATTAAGACCTGGATACTCGCACGTAGTCGAGAGGATTATCATTTTTGCAAAACAGCAGCGTACGGACATGTCTCCAGGGCGCACTGCAGCTGGAGTCATATGTAATCTCGGTGCTGGGTGTAATTAAAATTCAAAACATATTCCACTCATGTGTGGAAGTACAAATAGTTGTACTAGTTTAAAATAAAATGACAAATCGGGGTCTAATAACGGCACAGTGGCATTTCCTGTGGATTTCTGACGTCACGTGATATTGATGACATCAGTCTTTCCCAAATATAGAGGGACGGCAGACGATGGGTCTGAAATGATTAATCCACAAAATATGAAAACTTTATATATTCACAAACAAAAGGCACCGATCATCCCAGTGGTTTGTGATATTGGCTGCAGACACACAGACCCTTTTCTAGACTGCTTAGCCCCTAGGAGCTATGCCGTATTTCCCTTTTTTCACCTCATACATACACATATACCGGTATGTGTATGTATATGTATTGTGTATGTATAAGTTGTAGCAAATATAGCGTAGGCTAACATATGCTTATATAAAATCTGGTATGTATGTGTAGGGAATATATAAACAATATCCTATAAAAAAAAAAATCATTTAATTGGTTAGAAATCATGGCTATAAATGGAGGTCAAATTCGTTTATCATAGTTTGAGCGAATAATAATTATCTGGTCTCAAGATGGTTCGCCCAGGAACGCTTGGCGAGCATCCAAGAAGTCTATTCGACTTTGATCACGTGGTTTAACATTAAGTGTCCTTGGACAGTCTCCCATTATAGGACGGACGAAAAAATAATATACGATATAGAGGCCAAGGTGTCTCAGTGAGTTTCAGCAACATTTTAACCCTTAACCCATTTACTGTAGGCCTGACCTCGAAATAAATAGAAAATCTTCTAAATCCTCCAAATATTTTCACGATTTTTCAAAAATAGCAAACCTACAAGCTCGTATGAGCTATGAGCTTGTAGATCTGCTATTGTTCAATAGCTAAATTATAACAATGTTTAAAACACCAAAAGGGGTTCCCGCCCAAATTGGTTAATACCACTCAGAATGAACATAACATGTTTAGCAGTGGAAATTAACACAGAGAGAGATAACAGGTCTATGTGACCTTGTGGATTTAATCTGGCATCCCTAAAAAACATCTTCATTCTTCAACTTCATTTTCAAAAATAGCAAGAACAGAGGATATGCAATTATGCACATGCACGAGGCGCCAAGCTTGTAGATCAGCTATTACTCACAGCGTACAACTAAGTATAAATGAGGGCTTAAGTTGTTAAACAACTTAAGTTTTCAGGACCTGAAGCACCCTGAAAAGAGAGACAGAGAAGCAGGGTGGGCATGGGAGACTCGATTTGATAGCTCGAGAGGGCGTGAAGAAGGAAGGAAAGGGAGGGAAAGAAAGGAGAGAGTAACGATGTGACATAGGTGGTCAGTGTATGTGTATGGTTGCGGTCACGGTGCACCCATGCATGCAAGAGCGTAGCCATGTATAGACATTTTGGGGGAGGATGAAATGTCTGTGCTCTGTCGGTAGAATCACTCATCTGTTAATCGCAAAAGACGTGTGGTAATCTCGTTTTACTGACTGACCTTGACGACCATTTTAATTTGACACATTGAGTAAAAAGATTCAGGAATAGGACATAGGCTATACAAGGTGGTGAATAAATGCCTAAGTATTGGGACATATCTACATTAAATTAAAATAAGGTAATAAGAGAGAGTTGACAATGTTAATTAAGCCATTTAGACCTGATGCCTATTCTAAAAAAGGCTTCTAAATCCTGGCCTAAAAACTTAAATATTTATTCAAAAATTACCAAATAATTATATGTATACTATATACTGTACATAGCAACAACAACCCAAAAATTGGTTCCGGTCTACAAAGGTAAAGCCCCTAAAAGGGGAGGATAGAAGTAACATATTTTCTACTGTACATTGGCGGGGCAGATTGTTCTTTTTTTCTCTATACCGCTACGCCCATGCACACACATGCATGTGTGCGTGTACCTGCAGATAAAATCTCTGCATACTTTCCCTTTCCATCCTCCTCCCCCTCTTGTCTCTGTCCTTTGTAAGCTGTTTTTGTTTTATTATCAGCATCGTTGACGATGCTATTTCAGTCCATGTCCTTCCTGCTATCAGTAGCTCCTTCATCCTAGATACCTTTTACTATACTTCTATCTATCTCTGGATCGTACTACTACTGCATGGTCTGGTGATTAATTGTCATTGACAGTGATTAGGCCAACAGAAACAACAAGCGACCACATTCCATCTCATGGTCAATGGGCGAGATGGAGAGAGTTGGACTGTAAAAAGGCCTGATGTGTTCATGTAACCACCTTTCGTACCTATTTTGGGAACGTCATTATAGTTGAAACTTGTCCAAAAAATGTACATATTTTTCAAGCTCATAACGTGTCGCGAAGTGACACATTGTGAGCTTGTAGTTCGGCTATCTTAGCAGCAGGACACTGTCGGACGAAATAGGGCTTCAATTAACACTGTCTGGATCATGGTCAGTAGATATACACCTAGCTCGTTTGTTTTCCTTTCATTCGTCTTTATTTTTGTATTAATACAAATATTTAGCAATATACAGAGTGTTAAAGTAACTCCAACTCCAAGTATTGGAGTGAACGCGCTGCATTTCAGTGTGCACACATCTCCGCGTCATATCATACCTGTGACTCATAGGGCAAGAAGGCGATGTTGATCTCAGTCAGAGTCTTGATGGTTTTGGAGGCACGGCTCTTCACCAGCTCGTTGAACAAGGGGTCAGGGCAAGCTGGAGAAGGGAGTGGGAGAGAGACCTCTGTCAAACACAGCTACAAACAGACTACAGTTGACTTGTTTCTGTTAAACCTGCTGTGCGTGCGTGCGTGTGTGTGTTCTGGAGACCCCTATTGTAGTGGGAATTACTGTAGGCACAGGGATTGATTGATCACCACCCTTATGTAGGCGCAGGGATTGATTGATCATGGCTGAGAGGGGACACACTATACCACAGACCATTAGCATGTTGACAAATTCTGAAAACAAGATTCCAGTGTACTTTTCTCGGTGACCATAGTGCTGATGACAAAAAGACTTTCAAGTATTTGACCAGTACTTCATCAGAGACTATAGTTTTGGTCACCCCAGTAATGTCAGACATTAGTCTTCCTAGGTTTTCGCAGTCAGTGTTAAAGTTTGTCGCTTAAAACTATGACGAAAAACCTTTTTTCACTGGCGAAAATGAATAAAAACTAAATAAAAAACAAACTATCATGACAAGAAATTCAGTCAGTCTGGAGTGGATCTTCACATACAGCCGATTAATCGATCGAGTTGATTCTCACCTATTTAAGGATTTCAAGGCCATACCCATGTAACTTGAAACGTTGTTGTTGTAGGTTGAAATAAAAAGGACGGGAGCAGAATTATATCGTCAACAAATAAAACTAGACTTAAATGATGTGAAGTGTTAAAAGCTCTCTACTCACAGTCAGTGAAGAAGACGTGGGCCCCCTTGTATTTTGCTGAATGAGGGTCTTTAAAGTCTGCAATCAGGGTGTGCACGGACTGAGGAGAGAGAGCACAGACAAATATACAACGATGCACTCTGTGTGTTTGAGTGTGTGAACTGTGAAGTCATCAAGGGTTCCATTCTTCTTAAACAGAATGTCTCTTCGTACGGTGCATGCTAATCTACAAGCTTGATGCTTTTCCGCTAGGTGTCACATTTTGACACGTTCAGAAATATTTGTTCAATGTGGTTTAAAAGAGAGAGAGATTCTTTTTTATTATATTGTGATATTATCAAACATAAATACAGTATCAAACATTTTCAGTCATTACCCCACCGGCCATAAAAGACTAGAGGGGAGCTAGAGCAGAGAATCCCCCATCCCTCCCAGAAAATGCAACCCTGGTATAGTTGTAGTAAACGGTTGTAGTAGTGGAGGGGGATTTGGTCAAATGATTAACCACAATTGAACCCCAGCATCCATATTCTGGGGGGTAACATTAGCCAAAAACACCTGATCTACATGCAGTACATGTTTTTATACATGTTTGTAGGTCGGCTATTTTTGGTGAAGAGATTGGGTGTCTGTAGGCTACTGTAGAGGGGAAAGGAAGCAGTGTACAGTAGATGAGCACCCCCGCTTCTAAAAACACTGTAGCACTACACCCCTGGAAGCTCAGAAGGACAGGGGGAGTGGGGCGGCCATGGTAACAGAGGAGTATGCGTCGCCTCGGTTGAGTCAACAATGGTGTGTGTTCTCCATCAGCACCATGGCATATGGTTCCTGCTGCTAAGAAAACAGACCTGGTTGCCAGAGACACGGCTCTAAATATACACCGTGAAAAGGATGGAGGTTTGTGTGTGTGTGTGCGTGCGTGCACATGCGTGTTACCTTCTCTGTTGGTGTAATCAGGTAAATAGCCTCCAGGGTGGGAAGAGGCTCTCTGCGTTTGTTTATATCCTCCACAACTAGAGGAGAGGGGGGGGGGGGGGAGAGAAAGAAAGAAAGAAAGAAAGAAAGAAAGAAAGAAAGAAAGAAAGAAAGAAAGAAAGAAAGAAAATGTCCAAGAGGAAGTTCAGTAATGCACCAAATAACTAACACCTGCTGTATCCTAATGGTAGCCGGAAGTTGCAGAATGTCTGAATGTCTCAGTGTAGAATCATTAATGTTCATTTAATGAGGATTTGACTGTGTCATCTCTAATCAAAGCATAGTGTGCGTCCCTTCCACTTCATCATTACAGTAGTAGGGGTGCAACAGTTAATCGAAGTAATCGATTTAATCGGTAATAAATAGTAATAGAAAATGTATAATTTCATGAAATAATCGACTAATAATCAATCCCTATTTTGGGTTAGGGTTCACAATATTAGAAAACTGGTAGATCGGCTAATGTCACTGAGCTTGTAGGTCGCCATCTATTTTTGACACCATTGTGCTACGAACTGTAAAATAAAACTTACGTGGTCAATCATTCTGTTTATTCTGTATATATTTTTAAATGTGTTTCCCGATTATTTGATCATCATGAAGCGACGCAGTGTGAGGTTGTCGATCAACTATATTTTCAAAAGTACTTTTACCTTTGGTACTTTAATAAAGTATACTTTTATGCCAATACCATTTTATTCAAGTATATTTTTAATACGAAACTGACTTATAACAATGTATTTTTACATTGTGGTATTGATGCTTTAAAACATACAGTATGGAAGGAACAGCAGAGGAGGCCCCTCAGAGCCAGCTAGGGGCCCAGGCTTACACTGTACCACTGTACACTGGAACATGAAAGATAAATGTTTATCCCTTACTGGTGATGCCTTCCGTCATGATGTCTGTCATCTTGCAGCAGGAGGACAGCATTCTCATGCTCAGCTGATCCACAATGAGTGCCTGGAAACAGGACACACGCCGGGAAACATGTACGCGTTAATATAAAAACCTTACACACTGTCAGAATATATTCTTTGTGTTACATATATCTGTTGTTTATGTTATTACATCATTGCTTTGATTTTGGATCTCTTTTAGCCTTTCGGCTAATCTTCCCCAAGAGTCCAGAAATAAATTAAAACATTACAGAATACATTATATTATATTACAAAATAGTACATTGCATTTCAAAAATACATTACAAATTACACTGATGCTAAAAGACAATAGTGAGTATATACCTATACCTATACCTCTAATCCTTCACCTACTGTATCTATAGTGGACTATGCAGTCATGCATTGCTCAGTATTAGAAAAACACTAGAGATTATGCCGTCTGAAGTACAGTACCTTCAATTCAGATGACATCTTTATTTAATAATAACAATTTCTGACTTTTCACAATTAACTTTACATTTCTACACTCACCGAATTAAATGAACACTGACTGTTGTCGAGTGATTATCAAAAATGTGGTTTACTGCCATGCCACCAAACGTTACAAAGCTCACTCACAAACGGTTATAGTACAAAAGATTCAGCTTCATGTTCCTAACCTCTCACATGCTCAGTTGCTCACCCAGAAAATGACATCAAATGTAACGCTGAGGTGTTCATGACAGGAATAACCGAAATGTCTTGTTCTACTGTTCTTAAAAGATTTTGAATTTATAGGGTAAGCTAAATCATTTATCACTTTGGCACAAAATGATGGGGAAAAAAAGAACAAAACAAAGAAAATAATAGTGGTACAATTTAGCAGTCGTCTTGTCATGTCCTCATTCAAATACTGAGCATTTGAGGCACATTTTTACCCTATCGTGAGAGATCTCTAGCAGTAACAGCTAACTACCGGTAGAATATCCGTCCCTTGAAATGTACAACAGTGTTTCACTGTTCACACTCACTATATTTACAAGCTCACCATACATCACATTCACAACATGTTGTGAGAATGTAGATCTGCAATGTTTGGTGACAGACACCGCCATACAAAAAATACATTTGTCTAAGAAAATGGGATGTTGCAGCCATATCCCTTTTAACCCTAGAACACTACACATATTTTTGTTACACCATCACTAAACACGGGTATATTTTACCCGCAATACATGGCAACTTGAGCTACTCTTCTTTAATATTTCATCATGACTTTTCACAAAACAACTAAAAATAGATGGGGGGCAAAATCTGTGAAGAATTAGCATTTTGGTTTTTAAATATTCCCAAAAAAGAGAAATTAAGTAAAGAACAGAATTTTAAATAGTGCATTGTGGGTGAATGAAATTTTTTCTCCATCACACTATCACTAAACAGGTGAAATTCACCCGAAGACATGCCGGTAGAAAAAAACAGGGATGTGGGCAGGGAAACAAACCTACCTTCTATGATGTCACTGAGCATCATGAAGGTACTGAAAGACCACCCACCTCAGACATCAGCAACATTATGATGTCACTGAGCATCATGAAGGTACTGAAAGACCCACCCTCCTCAGACATCAACAACATTATGATGTCACTGAGCATCATGAAGGTACTGAAAGACCCACCCACCTCAGACATCAGCAACATTATGAAAATTGCACAAATATAATCGTCTGGGTGAAAATCACCCGTGTTTAGTGTACTAGGGTTAATGAAGTTGAGGACATAATGAATATGATTTTGGAGTGAGTTTTGTGGTGTGTTCTACCGTGTTATGCTATATACATAGTATCACGTGCAGATTTCTTTGTGGAAAAAAAGCATATGCGCTCTACTATTTCATCCATTGACGCACAAGCATATGACCACGACTATGCACATATGCCCTCCGAAAAAGAAAAGGAGGTTTTTCAATTCTTGTACATTTATTGTGCTTGGTTTTTTAAAGACATTTTGAGGGCGATTCCTACCTTCCATTCTCCCTTCTTCTTCACCTTCTTGATAACATCATTCATAATCTCTGTGAATAAAAGAGAGAAAAATACAAATCAGTTTTCAATCATCATCATTTCAATACATCTTGCAAGGGTTCTTCTGACAACTATGGAATAGGTCTCTCTCTGTCTGTCACACTCACAAGCATGCTGCCGATAATCCCCTAACAATAATAATTTGTAATTCACACACACACACACACACACACACACACACACACACACACACACACACACACACACACACACACACACACACACACACACACACACACACACTGTAACCAGCAGGTGGGTCTATTCTCCAACAGGGAGTTAATCTCTCCAACCACAGAGGTATAAACCTGTCTGCTCGTCTGCCTTGTCTGAGTTGACCAACAATAATTGGTAACAATCATAGTTATGGGGCTGGGATATTATATTGTGTCAATGTTGTGATAGGAGACTAGATATTGTCTGTGGTCTAATAAAGTTGTAATTTATACTTTCAAAAACTATAAACATAGCGAAAATAGCACATTTAAAAGCCCCACACGTTGCAGATTCCGAGATTCATGGCATGTAGTAACTCAGTGTACTTGCATGTATTGTTTACAGTGGTTTCTGTAATGCTTTTTAGCATTGTCAGTGTATTTGCTTACAGCGCTTATGTTTCCATCAGTGTAATGTCATTTGATCTCTATCGTACTACCTGAAGTGATTTCCATTTGAGTTTTTATGCAATACCTACTACCAATTCCTGCTCGTCAATGGAGGAAGGCCACCGACCTCCAACCACCGCAGTTGGTTAGTTGTATTGCATTAACATACCATAGAGAGAGGTTACGTTTTATTCACAAACTAAAAAGTTATCGATAGCAGCTTTAAGTAATTTAATTTAAGTTTTTGAAATGGAGGAAAGTAAAATTAATGCAAAGACACAACACACCAATCATACAGTACTTGCAAGACACCGAGTACTGAACACAACGACGAAGGAAATATTTTAGGAGGCAGGTTGGCATTAACACGATTTTTTTTCAAGTGATTTATGAGCCATGAAAAACGTCCCAGTTCAAAACAGCGTCAGTGCCATGATAACCGCCGCAGTACGAAGAGAATAATAATCTTATCCACCACAGATCAGGGATTAACGGTCATGTTTGTGCCTCTGTGCCATGATGCTGATATTAGCTTGATCTGTGTACACTGGTCATCTGGCTGTGGTATTAGAATAAATCCATTTAGGGTGAATTGCTGCTTATATCCAGTTGTATCACTGTAAAGTACTAAGCCTGGATTCTGGTAGATTACGGCAGATTAAAGGGGAAAAGCATGTTGTGGAGACTAGGAAAGGCATTTAAACAAGTGGGGGGATTTCCGTGCGTGCGTGCGTGCGTGCGACCGACCGACAGAAAGAAAGAAAGCTTTTTATAGGAATATGTCACAGTCAATTTAACCACGGCTACTTTAAACATTTTTAAACTTTACTTTACGAAACATTTCAAGAACCCAAATGGGGATCCCTTAATTGAACAGAATATTTTCAGATGGGTATCCAACTATATCCACGCCCAAATACAATTAATGTTAATCTGGGGGTCCTTGACATGAAAAGGTTTGAGCGCCACTGTTCCATCTAGACACATAATCCAACAGTCTGAGTCAGTCTTTGTGACGTCATGGTCTCTTATGGGAGACACACAGGATCTTGAAATAGAACGTCGACGTGTTTCACTGAGGAGAGTGACTCCCTGATTCAGCACCGGTCTATTTCTACTGTAGCCTGGGAACCAGACCAATCTGCCACAGGAAAAGGAGAAGAACAAAAAAAACATTCCCTGGGGAGATTGGTCTGGCACCCCCCAGTTTGCATTACATTTCGCTCACCCCAGAGTTGTGGGTGACCAATCGGAGCCCACTATTCAAAGTGAGATTTGTTTGTGCTGTGACGTTGGAAGCTGTTTGCAACCGCCCCTTGAAAATAAATCTTCCACAACAAAGTTCCAGACTAATAATATCTACTCACTAGTGACATTAGTCTGGCCAGTGGCAATGCCAGGCTATCTATTTCCAGCCCCTCCCATTGCTATGATGTACTACAGTCATGGTTCTCAAAGTGAGGGGGTTCCAACTTCCCAGGGGTCCCCAGCTAAATTATTGGAGGAACCAAACGGACCCTTACAGGTCTGTAACTGAGAGTACAAATGGAACCTAATGGCCCTGTAAGGGTCAATTTGGTTCCATTTGCACACTCTCAGAGGCCTCATGCAGTCCTTGAACTACTGTGGAGGGAAAACCTAGCCTTCGTAACAATATGAATATTTGCTCTGGATCAGAGCGTTCGTTCACCAAATGCCTATATTGTAATTATGACAAAGTTTCAAAGATGCAAGGTTGTCTGAAGATACAGCTTTTTTAATCCATGAACAAGATAAAATAACACTTCGGATTTTACTGTGTGGAGGATATCCGTCATTCGCTTTCCCTTTCCTCTTCCATTGCTGATGTATTTCCTCTTTTTTGCCCCTCATCCTTTTCCTGCAGGCGAGTGACTGCTTTTATGTATTTCCTATTGTTCTTCAGTGTGCGATTATATAAAAAATAAATAAAGCAGTGCCCTGCCAATGCTGAAAATAATACAAAATGAAGTAAAACATAAAACGAATTAAATGTGCCGCACCGATATATAAATGGATTGGACAATGTGTAGCAGACAGCAGACAGTAACTCTGGTTTGATTCCAACTGGCTGCAGGTTGTCTCTGTCCTGTCTAAATAAAGTGCAAACTGGCTGAAAATAATCAAATAAAATTAATATTAAATGTAGAAAGCTTAGTGTGCCACACACATGCACCCGTGTGTGCCTCCCACACACAAACCAGTCTGACATAAGAAACAGCGACCAGAATAAACACACAATGGCCAGCCCAGCTGTGTCAACCAACTGGGATCACACACACACACACACACACACACACACACACACACACACACACACACACACACACACACACACACACACACACATACATGGAGTCAGATCTAGCTTACAAGACTGCAGTGGACCCACAGCATAGTGAGCATACAAGGCTGTTGTCCAAGTCTCTTTCAAGCTGGCCATACGAAGTTACATCATGACATTATTGCACAATAGCCGATCTACAAGCTCACAGCCCGTCGCACACTAAGTATAAATCAGGCTTTAGTCTCAGGAGGCTGTCAGCAGTGAGCCATTATGTCACATTGCTCATTGCTCCTTCTCAACATCCTGCATCCTTGACCCCAAATATGCACACGATCCAGCGATGCAGTGCAATGTTGACATAGTCTTCCTTCGCATCATGGT
Source organism: Protomyctophum parallelum (assembly GCF_964188405.1). Lineage (NCBI taxonomy): Eukaryota > Metazoa > Chordata > Actinopteri > Myctophiformes > Myctophidae > Protomyctophum > Protomyctophum parallelum. Next base: position 21,468,889 of record NC_139713.1, read on the forward strand.
CCATTCCTTAGAGGCGGCTTCACCTAGGAGTATACGTAACGTGACCCATTCCTTTCTCTCCTCTGGATCTCAGCGTCACAACACTGAGTGCAACACCAAGAGAGATCTTAAAGAGACAGGAAGCCATTTCAGTGGAGCGCGTAATGAATTAGGCTCGGTTACTGAGTGAGGGCGTACAAGACAGGCCTGAGATTTCATCATTTTAGATGCAGGACCACTTGGCATTTGGTGTTCTCAAAGGACGAAATACCAGGGCAGCAAAGCCATCAAATAAAACCATGATTTTAAGCAGCTCACAGAAAGTGAGGACAGAAAATTGAGGACACCAATTGTGATTGGCCGGAATGTGATGATGTATATAATGATGTATGGTGATCAGAGTGCCCCTCACTTCCCACACGTGTGATTTTTAATATAGACCTAGTAAAACTATCAGTGTAAAAAAGGTATGGAGTATGGAGGAGAATTCAGAATCTCATGAATGCCACTTTGGCCACATGGAATATAATTTTTTAGGCCAAAAATGCTCCATTACCTCCCTGCCCTGGTATAAAGATGCATCGTCAAGGTTTAAGTTTACAAAACCAACAACCACTATATAGCCACACCCTGAAGAAGACACCGGTTGGCGTTTGGTGGCCTTTTATCAGTTTTAATATTTATAGCCCTGTCTAATTAATAAAGGCTTTTTAATCTATCCTTCAAGCTCAAGTGTGCTTGAAGTCCGTCTACACTAACCACTATTTTGGGGCAAAGCTCACAACGTATGGCAATTTTTGGCAAAGAGATTATGTGTTGAGTACTAGCAGACATGGGGCTCCATTTTCGTCACCGCTAAACCCCTTATCCCTAAACTTCTTTGCCTTTTTTTTTTACTATTTTGCGAAACATTTTAGAATAGTTAAAATGGCCAGTCTACAAGCTCACAACGTGTCAATGTAGAGTCTAGCTGAACTATTCAAAAATGTTTTTCAAAATAGTAAAAAAAAAAAAAAGGCAAAGACATTTAGGGATAAGGGGTTTAGCGGGGACGAAGATGGAGCCCCTAGTGTAGAACCCTGCAGGTGGACCCCTGCATTATCTTTAGTATAATATCTCTATCTTTGGTGAGGACTCTGAGGAGCCAAACTGACCCCTGCATTATCTTTAGTATAATATCTCTATCTTTGGTGAGGACCCTGAGGAGCCAAACTGACCCCTGCATTATCTTTAGTATAATATCTCTATCTTTGGTGAGGACCCTGAGGAGCCAAACTGACCCCTGCATTATCTTTAGTATAATATCTCTATCTTTGGTGAGGACTCTGAGGAGCCAAACTGACCCCTGCATTATCTTTAGTATAATATCTCTATCTTTGGTGAGGACTCTGAGGAGCCAAACTGACCCCTGCATTATCTTTAGTATAATATCTCTATCTTTGGTGAGGACTCTGAGGAGCCAAACTGACCCCTGCATTATCTTTAGTATAATATCTCTATCTTTGGTGAGGACCCTGAGGAGCCAAACTGACCCCTGCATTATCTTTAGTATAATATCTCTATCTTTGGTGAGGACTCTGAGGAGCCAAACTGAGTTCCTGACCAATGTGTGTCTTTAGTGAGGCTCTGACTGGCATTAGGTCTGTGACATAATAACACCAAGTCCAACTTGTGTGGCCTGCTTTAAACCTTGATCCAGTGCTTTGGCAAAAGACTAGATTTAATGGTAGAACACTATATATTAATCCTTGGGAGAGGTGCAAAGTGCAACATTAAACATTTCACTGTAAAGTTCAGAAGATATTAAACAAATTGACAATATTTTTGCATGCCACTTGTACAGTGAAGTAACAACATTAATATTATTTTTTTCATTTTGAAATTTAACAATAATTTTCAGTTAAATGTAATGTAATGCATTGCATCCAAAACTTTTAATGTCAAGGCCCCACAAATGAATATGTATTTGGCTGCGGAACCACATCTGAAAATATTTTGTGCCAGGGAGTAGGGAAGGAGTAGGGGAGGGACCCCCAAAACCTGAGTTTTGTTCAAATGTTTCCAAAATATTCTAGATATTTCACTTTTATTTATGCTAGGCCACAAAAGCCAGGCAGATCGCAGGACAACTGCTGTAATGAATGCTGTAACAGCCATGGGCTCTTTTACGGTAGCATCCATCTTATTATAGGTCTGATGTGAAGACCTATAATATACACTATATCAAACTGTGTGTGCGCGGTGTGTGCACGGTGTGTGTGTGTGTGTGTGTGCGTGCGTGGGAGGGAGGAAGATATAGCTCAGCTCACGTAATTCTGCCTACTAGAAGCGTGGGAGGAAGAGAAGGCTCAGCTCATGACACAGCACTCTTCCCTCAGTAAGAGCAGCAGACAACGCTGCATCTAGGAGGCCTATTTTAGCAAGCCCATTAGGTTATACAGCCCATTGAGAGTATATCATTATACTATGACGAGGTAGGGCAATTAATTAATTCACAAACGAAACGTTGAAGGCTTTCCTGACAGCAGTGATATACAGTAGGCCTACGCGCGTGTGTGTGTGTGTGTGTGTGTGTGTGTGTGTGTGTGTGTATATGCATGTGTTTGTGTGTGTGCGTGCCTACAGTGGGGGCTGCAGGCACTGCGTCACACAATAAGCCCAGATGAGTGTGATGCTCTGGTCGAGCAATGCTTCCAAGGTCAGTGCAAGCAAAGAGCCCTGTGTGTGTGTGTGTGTGTGTGTGTGTGTGTGTGTGTGTGTGTGTGTGTGTGTGTGTGTGTGTGTGTGTGTGTGTGTGTGTGCGTGCGTGCATGAGTGCGTCTTGGTCCTGTGACTGCAGTGGAACTTGGGTGCTATTCAAGGATTTGAAGGACCCCAATCTATTACAGTGTACAATTCTCAGTGTTTGTTTGACTCAAATGGAAACAAATGGGGTCCATATGGTTCCAAGTGTACACTCTCAGAGTTACAGACCCAAAAGCTTCCATTTAGACCCCTGGTGGTGGTCCCTGCGGTTACACACTGGCATTACGAAGCCCACAATTCCGACACATCGCCTTTCCAACTCGCCTCATTACTAACCTGTCCCTAACCCTAACCATAACCGCACGCGTAAGCCACGTAGTGGAATGTCACCCTGTCCACGGTCCCTGCACCCGTCAATGAGAAATAGTGCTATGGGATGGCTACTTACAAACACTGGCCTTTGTTAACTGTTAACTGTATTATTAACTATCAGTGTTACTACAGCTAACTGGCTAGTAAGGCTAGTCTCTCCAGATGCCATTATTCCACAGTCTGTTGACAGCAGAGACAGCTGTCAAAGCACGTATAATTAAAAATAAAAAGATAAAACATGGCTAACATCCTGACAGGTTATAGTAGTGGATGACTACTGTACAGAAATGTACAGTAAAACCAAGTAGCTAGTAAAATATTGTACATAATATAGATGTGAATGAATGATATATGTAGGTCCTGTATTAGCACAATTTATGTTAATCACTTGAATTTTCAACTTGTGTCTGTTTGTACAAGAACAAGGACCACAATGAAAATAAGTCAATCAATGATAACTGACAACAATAAAGGCAATATAAAGTTGTTGGATTACTGATGTGATATCTAGCGTGTCATACTATTAATGACTTGACCAAACATTCATTCTAAACCAAATGATGGTTTGGAAAATTGCCAGAAGTAATGTAAAGAATGTGACATGTGGTGCACTGTTGCCTCACGTACACATGCAAAGTAATGATGATGATGATGATGACAGTCTGTTTTTTTTTTTTTTTTTTAAGATATTTTTTTGCGGCTTACGCCTTTATTGATTTTTTAAGGGATAGAAAGTAGGCTGACAGGAAACGGGAGAGAGATGGGGGGATGACATGCGGTAAAGGCCGTGTCGGGTCCGGGAGTCGAACCCGCGGCACACCGCGACTGGATCACCAGTCCGGTGCCCAGACCGCTACGCTACGGCCTGGGCCTGACAGTCTGTTTTAACCATGTAACTACATCTACAGTATATACTTTAGATGTAGTAGCTATGTACTTTGTTGACCAGGGTACACTATGGGTCAAACATAGCCAATCTACAAGCTCACAATGTGTGGCACTGAGATGTTCAACTACGTATACACTATACAGTATGACATGCCCATACTGAAAACACTATGGTTTCAAGTAGTTAGAGAACTGCATGTGAGAACATGCTAATATAATATTCCAGACTGACATAGCATGGTATAGATGTGAAGTAGAGTAGAAAATACTTTACGTAGTCCTAGGAGAGACCATCTTTTTTAATTTGCCCGGGTTTTCATTCACAAAATAAAGCATCATGTCTAATTTGATGTGGGAATGTGGCTCATAATAATAATGCTTTTCAAGTTCTACTGATGCAATTCTCCTTTTCACTCTGCCCTTGTTTTCCCTCGCATATTGCTCCCTGGAATTGATGCTCATACAGTCATAAAGGGGAGGGAGGGAGAAGCACTATGCTGCCCTTCCCCCTACAACCTGGCTGCCTTGCTGCAGAATGTACTGCTTCCTCCTGCGTCCCCCCCATACACACAGTACACCACGCACACACGCATGCACACGCACACGCACACACACACACACACACACACACACACACACACACACACACGCACGCACACAGTAAACGAAGGTGCCAAAAAGCATCACCTCGGTCAAACAGCGCAGGTGCTGTCCTTTCCTTACGTTTGGGACAAGGCACTAGCTCATCTGTTAACCTCGATGAGTTCATTCAAGAAAATACTGTCTGAAAATCCATCTTTCCTTTCACCAAACTATAGGATTACACAACCATTAGTTAGGGCCAGTGTATGTAATACAAGGCCTGGATAACTGAAGTGAAAAGCTGTTTGCATATCCCATGATTATAGAGCTGGTCATCTAAAAGGCTACATATAGTCTAAATATGGTTTCATATACCATCTATGATACAAAAGCAGAAGTCAGACTTGATAAAATACATGATAAATCCTTGATCCTTATAAACTCATTCCAAGGATTTAGCCATTTTACTGTCTAAAATCAAGCACAGATACATGGTTTGCATAAAAAAGCATGGGGACAGGAATTGCATTAACTAGCCCATGTTCACAGCATGTTGTAACATTAATAAATTAGTTACTATAGGTACCATACAAATGAACACAAGGTAAATAACAGAAGCCTGTTAAATAGTAGTCTCCAATACCCTGAAGTGAGCGTTGAAAAATGCATTACACAATACTTTTAAAAGCCCCCCCCCCTTCTTATTCCCCCCCACCCACCCATTTTTATGGCACATCTGTCACCAGAAGTACCAGCTGCACCCTGTTGACCCTACACAGCATTGATGAGGTAAGGAGATTTGGTGCATCTCAACACCCCTTTTCCCCCTCACTGTATATGTTTCTTTTCCCTTTTTGCCTCCATCATGATGAATTCCTGTTCTTTGGCTAAATAGAAGTGTATATTTGTACATCTAAATGTTTTGATGAATTGAACAAGGTGGACCCTCTTGTAAACAAGTGTAATGCTTTATTGGGTCGTCCACTCACAGTTAACAGTTTTTGTATTGAGTTGTGCTATAAATGTAGGCTACTGTAATTCTGCAAACTGTTAATAAATACTTCAATAAATCAATCAATCAATCAATCAAAATAAAATAAACTAGAGAGGGCCTCCCTTCGTACTGTGCATCACGTGCAATTAGCAATAGCTACCATGGCCAGCTGCAGCCTCCCAAAATCAGGCGTGGGGGTGTCAGTCAGTTGAGTGCTTTAATGATGCAGCCTAAAAAATGTAGGCCTATTTGGTGCATGGTGCAATTAAAGGGCTTGGCGATTGAAAAGCTATACGGATGGATCCTCGGTTTTGGATGGTGTGTGTGTGTGGTGGTGGTGATAGCTCACACTAAATGCGGATTTCTAGTCAGAGAACTTTCTAATTGTGTGCACGGGAACAAAGCATGCGCCATTACAACGAATCAACGTCATTTGGAGTGACATCCGACGGTTAACTACAGTAGGCTATCCTTATAAGAGCAGTAGAGCACAATAGGCTATGTGGTTCATTGTTCAGCTTGGATGCTGATGTTTTACGCAACGTATTAGATCAGTGATCCATCATAGGGGTGAGGCAGCTTAACCTGGGTAATCGAAACGGCGTGTGGGCAACGCGCCTGCATGGGTGAAGACTAGAAGATAACACACACAGCCAGGCCTATATATATTGCAGGCCTATTGCAACTCCTATCACTGATATATAGGCCTTTAGCCGTCTTGGATCAATAGCCTATAGTCAGAAAAAACCCAATTATAATAACGATAGGCTACATTATGATACAACATGTGGTCTTTGTATTGGGTAGCCTACAATCAATGTATCATTCAGTGCATGGACGTTTCTGTGGGCTATTTGCCTCACGCAAGGAATTATAGGCTACACGGTGCACCTTCCCTGGGAAGATGCTCTGATCTTTCATTGGTGATAAACCGCAAAGCAATACGCTATGCTCGGGTCATATTCCACACAAAAACAGGCTACTACAATGTATCCTCATCGTCACCGCTGAAGCAACATACAGTATAGCCTATATACAGCATTCATCTATAGATAATCTATATGACAAATAGTGAGATTACGAGCATATACAGTCCCATCATCTCCGCATCCTTGAGGGGGAGACGCAACTGCACACAGACAGCAGACATGTAGCCTACGCGCGCAGTCTCACGCGCGCACACACTCGACCACCGCACCAATTCCCAACGTTTCACGATATAGATAAAGGTAAACATAAATAAAGGCTACGTTTAAAAGAAAAACAGAATTCTTACTTTCGCCGACCACCGCCTTTAGTCCAATGGGTGCCATGATGTGATGCTGCTGGGTGTCTGACCGTCTCTCTCCTGCGGTTTGTCTGTAGCCCACTATGTACCCCTCACATCGGCGCTGACTGCGGATCAGCCTCCAATTGGAGCGCTATAGAGACTTAACCCCATAGCCTGGAGGGACGGCGGCGGCGCTACGATTGGCTAGAGTCTTCACCCCATAACCTGGAGGGACGACAGTCTCGCTATACGATTGGCTAGTCCACTCCCCATATCGTGGAGTTGTGATACGTGCAATCATCCTTCCATCCATCCATCCCTCGCTCCCTCTCTCCCTCAACTTTTGAGTGGTGCAACTAGCCCTGGTCCAAGGCTTACAGCGAGCCTCTCTCTGACGCCTTGTGGAAGTACCTTCCACAGCCCTCTGGTCATATTTCCACTCCCGTGCGCTGTTTTTCTAATACCAGCAAATAAACAAAACGATGAAACCACTCACCGAAACAAAGCCTGCTAGACCTTGGTAAAAGTCTATTCTCGAACCTGGGAAGTGTCTCAGGTCCCCAGTTTCTCTCTAAAATGCACTTTGTGCCATTTTAATAACGCAATGTACCCTGAATTTAAGGACGGTAACGCTATCCTACACTCGCGAACCGCCAGGATCACATTACTGGCGGTTCGCGAGTGTAGGATAGCGTGACCCAGTTAAATTCAGGGTACATTGCGTTATTAAAATGGCACAAAGTGCATTTTAGAGAGAAACTGGGGACCTCAGACGCTTCCCAGGTTCGAGAATAGACTTTTACCAAGGTCTAGCAGGCTTTATTTCGGTGAGTGGTTTCGTCGTTTTGTTTATTTGCTGGTATTAGAAAAACAGCGCACGGGAGTGGAAATATGACCAGAGGGCTGTGGAAGGTACTTCCACAAGGCGTCAGAGAGAGGCTCGCTGTAAACCTTGGACCAGGGCTATGGTGCAACCAGACAGCTATGTGTGTGGCTGGGTCCCTGGGTCTGTCCCTGCCCTGGCTGTGTCCGAGCACGAAAATAGCGTTATACTTATAGCGTTTGTTCACCACCAAGTGTCACTGTTGCACAGCCTAAAGCCCAACACACACGAGGTGCGCAGCGACACGGCACAGGCGTTGCCGCGCCTGGAAAATAGAACAGTGGCGTATCGGAGCGTCAGGCGAGGCGTGAACGCGCGTCGGACGCCGCCGGTGTGGGATAGGTTCACTGAAAATAACGGAGGCAGCTGTTGGCGTTCGCATACGGTGTGTGTTGCTGTTGGGCTTTACACACAGACACACAGGCCAGGGAGGAGGGCTTGTACAGTACAGTAGTGCACCACTCACTTCAGACAGGTCAGATTTTTTTTGTAATAGACTGCCTTTGAAGTATCGATACAATCGATTATTTGCATTGTAAAACGATTATATATGATACAAAGTCAAACGATACGATATGTTGCTGTTTGCATATAGTTAGATCGTTGACATTAAAATCGATGCTGTTATAATAAATACTGTATCGTATTCGTTACACCTCTAAGATAGATAGATAGATAGATAGATAGATAGATAGATAGACTGTCCCCTGACTGACTCCCCTGTTGCCAGCATTGTTTGGGGTCACAGGAGGGGTCAAGGAACCTGCCTCCGCCAGATGGGGGCGGTATTGATTCACAAGTTCACAACACAGCCTCCATCTGGAATCGCTGACTGCTAGTAGCAATGAACCGAGACGGCCGTGGTTCGGACCAATCAGCATCAGCTACGGACGGAATCTGCCAATCACCTCCCAGCATGGTCATGCTGGACATCCAAAAGGCTTTTGACACCGTGAACCACTCCATACTGGTTAACAAGCTTAAAGCTATTGGTTTTGATAGCACATCAGTGAGCTGGATGCAATCCTACCTGGAGGGGAGAGAACAGATGGTGGAGGTGAACGGAACACTGTCCCCTCCCCTCCCAGTGAGCTGTGGCGTCCCACAAGGAAGCATACTAGGGCCTTTACTGTTCCTAATTTATGTTAACGACATGACTTCAGCTTGTGACTGCAACTTGTTCCTGTTCGCAGATGACTCAGCACTGCTGGTCTCGGACAGGAACAAACTGCAGGTTGAAAAGACCCTCAGCTCTGAACTCGGTAGAATCTGCACCTGGCTCGCTGATAACAAACTATCCTTACACCTGGGAAAAACTCAATCCATCCTCTTCGGATCAAATAGTAAACTCAGCAAGGCAGATGGCTTCTTGGTTAGAGTGGGTGACAATATTATCACACGAAAAGATCAAATTACCTACCTAGGTTCCATCCTGGAGGCCAATCTTTCCGGTCATAAAATGGCCACCAACGTAATCAAAAAAGTCAATCAAAGAACAAGATTCCTTTACAGGATCTCCTCACTGGTCAGCAAAAACACCTTGAAGACCTTAACAGGAGCCCTCGTACAAGGTTTCTTTGACTATGCATCCACCTCTTGGTACCACAGCACCTCAAAGGCCCTTAAAACAAGGCTCCAGACCTCCCAAAACAAACTGGTCAGGCTCCTACTTGGCCTCACCCCCCGAACCCACCTCACCCCTGCCCACTTTGACAGGCTGGGATGGCTTAGGGTCGACGACAGAGTACAGCATCTTGCAATGGGTCTGGTCCACAAGATTCGATACACCACCAAGATACCCATGTACCTGTCTAAATACTTCCTTAATGTAAACGAAGTCCACACCCACAACACCAGAGGGAGTGCAACAAACCATGTACAACCCAGATTCGGCACAAACAAGGGACTAAATTATTTTCGCTCCTATGCCACCAAAATGTGGAACGCCCTACCAACAGTCATTAAGACATGTGAATCCCTTGACTCCTTCAAAACCGCTCTCAAAGGGCACCTACGGATGGCTGCAATTCGAAACTGGCCTCTGTAAAATCTGAATCCCCCCCCACCCCCCCATTTTCCCTCACTGTATATTGTATCTTTTCCCTTTTTTGCTTCCCATATGATGAATTCCTGTTCTGTACTTTAGCTACATAGAAATGTCTATTTGTATGTCTCTAAATGTTTGTATGTCTTTAAATGTTTTGATGAATTGAACAATGTGGACCCTGTTGTAAACAAGTGTAATGCTTAATTGGGTCGTCCACTCACAGTTGACAGTCTTTGTATTGAGTTTGTGCTTAAAATGTACTGTAAATTCTACAAACTGTTAATAAATATTTCAATCAATCAATCAAAAGTAACTTGAAAAAAAAGGGCCTGCCTTCTTCAGCGATTGGGTTACACTTACAGTGATACCAGATGGAAGTAGTTAGTTGTGAAACGAGTTTGAAGCTAGCTTCACACACACACACACACACACACACACACACACACACACACACACACACACACACACACACACACACACACACACACACACACACACACTTATTTTGGGGTGATATGTTTGAGAACAACTGAACACCTCCCCTCCCCTGAAACACCCCAGCTCCATGTGAGGTGGAATGGATACAATAGCTAAAATGGTGGTAGTAATAAAGGTGGTATAAATAGGCTACCGGTATACACATTTATAAGCTAAAATGATGATGTTTTTAATTCACAGGACTAATAGCTCACTGTCCTTTAAATTGGAAAAGACACAGCATGCATTCTCCATCTGTAGCATTTAAAATTGTTTGGTTGATTTAATGTAGCTGCAATCATAAACCTATACCAAACTTTGTTTTGTCTTAATTTAGGCATATAGGCTATACTTATTTTCTGGCCCATATATAAGGTTATTAAACAGCAGACTTTATTTGAAAGCCGACCAGGATAATGTGTTCTTTCCAGAATAGTAGCCTATATATAGTCCTCCTCAACAATTTGACTATTCTCAAAAAATAATTTCATTGCGCTCAAAAATGAACTTCCTCAACGTTGTATTTATTCCTACCCCAGTGAGAACATTAGAAACGTATTATTAATATTATTATTTACTTGGTTCAAAAATATCAGTTGATTCTGTGTTTTTTGACAGAGACATATTGTTGTCTGTCAGAAAGTCAGTAGACCTAGCTCTGGTCCATAGCCTTCAGTAGAAGGCTATATGGACCAGACCAGAGCTACAGTAGGCCTAGCCTATTTTTTTTAGCCAGTTGAAAGCAGTGACTTTACACACATTGGTGGTGTCCTTTCAAACAAAAGCGAACGTTTTACAGTGGTGTCTCCTGCTATGGACAAGGGGCTTCAGCATCAATCAGTTGACACTGATTGACACTGATTCAATCAGCGTCTCAGACCCTTCTGTCTCTACTATTCTCTATAGGCCAGGGGTGGCCACACTTTTTTGACTTGAGAGCTACTTTCAAAATGACCAGCTCAACAAGATCTACCCACCGAAAACATTATAATACCATTGCTGAAAATGGCTTTGGAATAGCGTCGCTGGCATTACATGTATAGACAAATACAATTGGAAAGGGAAATAGAGGGGGAGAAATGGAATAAGTAGGCTAGAGAATTTGCATTTAATTTGTAATTCTACCGAAATTTGTGCACAGCAACACTCTTGAAAACAAAGTAGCCTATTGCATTTTGGGTTTGAGCTGACAGGCGATTTTTAATGTCAATCAATCAAGTCAACTTAATTATTTGCAGATGATGCCAAAAAATGTTTTTATATTTTTAATTAAATATTCTTTTTGACTTTTCTCATAAATGCCCAGTGAAACGCGCCAATTGCCTTATTTTGCCATAATCATTATGATGATCTATTATTAGCCCAGAGGCCACACGCCACAGTAGGCCTAAATATCGGCAACGTTCTGGACAGTGGATCAATTGTATGTACCGTATGTCTGGTCCACATGATGGCGCTGTGTCTCTTCAAATTCGGAGAGGGACGAGGGAGCTCCCTGTGCGTGTAGGCCCGGCCTACATTGATTGTAAGATTGCTCTTAGACTTAGGCTAATTGTTCATTTGTTGGACTGACTGCATCTGCATGTGACTTTGATTGACATTAGACTATAGAGCACACGTGCTGTGAAAATAGCCTAATAGCTAGCCTAAAGGGATTCATAAAAGGTAAAAATGCACTGATGATCACTGATCTGATAAAGGTATAGGCCTATATGTTATTAGAAAATATTTGGCCGATATGTTAAAAAAAAAAAAAACCTAGTAGCCTAACGGTCTTGTGAAGGTCGATCGAAACGACCGAGCCACTTAATTTCAATATGAATAGTCACAGAATCAGACTGGCTGTAGCCACTCCTTTTGCAGAACACGTTGATACCCAGAGGGTGTGTCCTGTCCTGTGTCTGATACTATATGAAGTAACTACAGAAATACATAATCACAAGTTCACTGAAGTTGCTAGTTGGTTCTCTGTAGTGCTCTGCTGCTCTCATTTGAGTCAATCACGGGACTCAGGACGGACTGGAGAGCTGGAGAGGAGGATAACCGAGACGGATTATAGACGCGCATCTGCATCATATACCATCGTACAGAACCACTCTACAACGATCTGTTGGAGGGGAAGCTAAAGTGGATCACTTAACCATTTTCAGATATCTGAGGTGATAGTGCGGTGTTGAAACCTCACCTGGGGTAGCCCACTTGGCCAGGGTATTTGGGAGGCTTACCTCGGTCACCTGAAGGCTGTAGCCATGGGAGACGTCGTGTCTTCTCATCTGGATGAGAGCAAGCGTGAATTGATCACAGGTAAGAGAGCACCGTTTGACTTGAGTATCACTCACATACATAGCATTGGTTCTCAAAGCGGAGTCCGGGGGGACCACCACTGGTGGTCCACCAGGGGTCCTTTAAAGGGGTTCCAGGGGGTCGCCAGCAACATGAAGAACAGTTTAACAGCTTTAACTCTATTTTATACTTTGACTATTCGAAAATAGCTGAGCCTGAGCTACATCATTTGAAGAACTTTAAAGATATGCTATTTAAAGAGCTACATGTGAACTCTAAAAATTTGCCATTTAAAATTAAAAAGGGGGAGGATTTCTAAAGAAATAAAAAATAAAAACACAAATATTCTCTTTTTGGGTCCAGCACAAAGTCCTTTCAGATGGGGGTCTGGGACCAAATACTGTACATTAATTTGGGAGTCCTTGGTGGGAAAAAAAATGGGGAACCACTTATTAGCTATCTATTGAAGAGACAGAGATTATTATTATTTCTCTTATTTTCCATACAGAGCAGCAAACAGCCTATAGGCTAAAATGCCAGGCAGTTCCCTAGAAAGTCACATCTCCCACACTTGCCTAGTCTGTTCCAGTATTCACTTCAGTTGCTCTGTCTGCAGACAGTGCACCAACTTGAAGAAAGCCTAGAGCTCAAATCTCCACGCATGGCTATTTACAAGAGATAATGACTAGGTTTCCCCATGGCCCGGGGTTGGTGTTTGTGTAAGTTTAGTTGGCTTCTATTTAAAACTTAGAATGCCCATATAGCCTCCCACTGTGATTTATTGTGGTTGGTGTGATTTCAACAAAGCATGGGAACGGAATAAGAGTTGAGTGAGCATTACCAAGTTGGAGAGAGCGATGCATTCTGTTCTGTTTTGAACTGATAGGATGCTCATGTCTCTTTGAGTAGCAAGGCTGCACCAATGTCACTCTTGTCAAAAGAGCTCAAGAAAATAAAGACGCCCAGTTCCTATTTGCTTTGGCTTAGTGGTTACAACTAGGGACTTGATGGTTTCCCAAAGAAGTTGCCTGGGCTGCCAGCCTCAGGATGGGAGCCACATGTGGGTGATGCACCATAGCATAGTATTTTAGACAAGTAAGACGCGCAAACGCGTGAAGCGAACGCAGCTCGTGTGTGTGTGGTTGTGTGTGTGTGTGCTACAGCTGCGCCCTGTGTGTGTGTGTGTGTGTGTGTGTGTGTGTGTGTGTGTGTGTGTGTGTGTGTGTGTGCGTGCGTGCGTGCGTGCCACAGCTGCGCCCTCTGGTGGCGGGCCGGTGGTGTAACAGCGTGACACCACACAGCGTGACACACACACAGACACTCAGCCCCTGCTGTCATAGTAAGTGGCTCACTGCATTCGCAACTAGAGTTAACATAATGTACAATAAGAATTATAATTATGCATCACAAGTTGAATAACACGTAGGCTACACAAATAAGGGTTTATGCAACGTTGGTGCCTCAGCAGTGTACAGCAACTTCAAGCAATTATTTGTACCAATACAGTTAAACTTGTACAACTTGGCAGTGAAATGCTGTGTGTGTGTGTGTGTGTGTGTGTGTGTGTGTGTGTGTGTGTGTGTGTGTGTGTGTGTGTGTGTGTGTGTGTGTGTGTGTGTGTGTGTGAGAGAGTGAGTGAGTGAGTGAGTGAGAGAGAGAGAGAGAGAGAGACAGTGTGAGAGAGAGAGACAGTGTGAGAGAGAGAGACAGTGTGAGAGAGAGAGACAGTGTGAGAGAGAGAGACAGTGTGTTAGAGAGAGAGAAGGAAGAAAGGAGGGTATGAGCCAGACAGGCGTTGTGCTTATTAATCCTCCTAGGCGTGTTGCTACCTGCTTTACCGCTGCAGCTTCACTCACTATTCTGTTCTCTCAAACTCTGCCAGTCTCTCCTATGCTTACCAGGATAAAGCACAGCACAGGCCTGTTTGTGTGTGCAGGCGTGCGTGCGTGTGTGTGTTTGCGTGGGAAGGCACGCTGGTCAGCAATTCTGCTGTGGGAGTCTTATTTAGAGTAGACAGCTCAATCAAGATGATTTCTTCATATTTGCTGCTGAAGCACATTCTCACGGACTGATCTCCTCCCTTATGAGTGTACACACACACACACACACACACACACACACACACACACACACACACACACACACACACACACTTATGTTCTATGTTATGCAGTCATTAGTAAAACCTTTTCCGTGAAAACAACCTCTGCCTCATGTGGGCAAACATATTTTTGTTACCTACCAGCAAAAAAAAGTTGTCAGTGATAATGAAGACATTAACAATCCTGTACTGTCCCGTTTCAAATGGGCCCTAGAAGTTTGTCTGGCTTACAGTACATGGTAAATCGCCCATTGGATGAAACCTAGTGAGGAAGACTATAGGACTCAAAGATACTTGAATACTTGAAACCAAGACTAATCAGTTGTGCTTGATAGATAGTATCAACAAGGCAACAATGGAACTCACACTGATCAGATCATGAGTTGTGTCATAGAACTGTGGTCACATGTCTATCTATCAAATGCCACATAAAACTGTGGTCACACATGTCTATACACAGTATCTATCTTTAGAATACAGGGAAATAAATTATGTGTGCGTGCGTGTGTGCATGTTTTGTAAAACATGTATCAGAATAATACATTTTAGTCGATTATACAAACATTTTGAGTCGATTTGATCAAAAATGTATTGGCCAATAAAAGAAAAACAGCTTCTCGCAAATATTCAATTAATCAAACAAATAATCACTTTGAACTGAAGATAATCCATTTTTGCAGCCCTAGTAAATGGTGCATTTATACAGTGCCTAAGAGGCAAGGCACCTCCCTGCTCACCTGGAGCATGGGGTTCAGTGTCTTCCTCAAGGACACTTCAACAACCCAGAGGGAGCTGGGGATGGAACCAGGAACAGTCCAAAGTGGCTGATCTACCTCGTGAGCCACTAGTATCCATTATATTATCTCCTTTCCTCCCTGCATGGAAACTACTGTGTGGGGACAGCCATGCACCAACACAGCTCCTCAGCTGTAATCGAACCGAAGACACCTCAACAATGTGGTCAGCACATCACCCACTCAACCACCAGTTGTCAAGTTAACTTTTGAAACACAGTGTCCATTTTTACACCATAATTCAATTATCTCTTTAGTTTTTGCTTTCCTCACTCGATTAACAACTTAAAGCCATTATACTTTATTGACCGGGGTCCCCTTAGGGATCTGTATTAGGTCCCTTCCCTTTACCCTCTAAAGTTCAAGAAGCTCAACATTTGCATAACCAACAAGTCCTTTTGTAAACCATTACTTTACAGGTATTTCTGCTTTACTGAGCAGTGCATTGGAGAGAGACTGGGAACTTTGGGAAGAGAAGAGAGGACAAAGAGCGAGAAACTGACATGCAATAGTACACTGCAAAAACAAGTATTAATTGAACCCAGATAGTCTAAAAATCTACCTGTATATTATTAAGTGTTCACTTTTACACCCTCAGAATTAAATGAATAACTGCATAAGTGCACTCCTCAGAGCGCACGATAAACCAATACCGGTCCATTTACGGCCTGCAGTTTAAAATTAACATTAAAATGGAGGCAGTGGTAAGCTATAAGGGTCTACGTTTACATCAACGCTCAGGACTCTGCTGTGTAGTTATGATGTCCGGACAGATTTGAACCCATGCCAAGCCTCCAGGACACCCACAGCACATTATTAACAGCCAATATATAAAAGCGTTGCTAATATCATCACAGTGGGGTTCTCTCCCACCTTCTTCTATTCCAAGGACAAGCTCCAGCATGTTATCTGCACTGCAGAGCAGGTGATTGGCTGTCAGCTGGCCTTCATGAAATAGCTGCATGATGCCAGGGTGATGAACAGGGCGGGAAGGGTTGCCACCAACCCTACGTAGTACATACCCCTGTAACCATCTGCTCAAAACACTATGCCTGGTGGGTGGTGGCAGCTTGCCATCCTGACCACTTCAAAATAGTCTCCCCAAGATGTCACCTTTCTTGGGTGTACCGACTTAAAGCTGCAATCCTTTTTGTGTGAATAAACATGAATTTAACCAATCTGTATGTTGTAACTAAACTGCAGTGATTGGAGGTGTCCCTGCTCTTCTGGGGCCACCGTATAGGAGCACTAACTGGTTGACAAGAGGTATTACTTGAAGCTCAAAGCGCAATATCTACCCTAACCCTGCCCAAGTGGGTGTTTTGTGTAAGCTCAGCGGTAAATGTTGGCCCTTGCACAGGAAGCCTGGGTTTGAATTCCAGGTATAGGACATACATATAATAGATTGCAGCTTTAACAAATCGTGGCATGGCACTTTCACAAAAATGTCATATTGTCAACTGAAATGTTGACATGTCGAACAGGAGGGTCATGTGACAAAAGTGTCAGACTGTAAGTGTCAGAATGTAAACCTCACTTGTACTATTGAATCGGTCTCACCTGTCAGTTAGGGCATAAAAGGGTCACGGACAGATGGGTGGAACGTGTACAACGGGTATTGCATAGCAGGGGCCCGGGTGGGGCATGGAACTTCCATCGTTACCGATTCTGTGCTCTACAGCCGGGCACCAGCGGGTCATTTCTAGGCACCAATATCACCACGACAAATCCATGTACCTACTACCTTGAGTCACATATTGAATCATTGCACCGCAGCTGCCTCATTGTATTATATCACTAGCTGAGTTCCCAGTATTGTGCGGGTGAAATAGAACTTGCCGAGGCCAGTCTATCACGTCAGTATTATGATGACAAAAGAAAGCACTGTAGCGTTTCAGACATTTAAATGCATTTTTTATTTACAATGTGCTGAGTAAAAAAGTGAATCTTCATCAGATGCTGATGAAGATGCACTTGGCATCAAAGTCACTTATTCACTTTCCACCTTGTGAATAAAAAGATATATAGACCGAGAAGCTGATGTCTCTGTGATGCATCCAGCCCTGAGGCCGATTCTAAAAAAAAGTCTTCTAAATCCTAAAAGTTTTCTGAAAAACCTATGTCAGGGGAGCTCAACCTTTTTCATGTCAAGGACCCCCAGAATTGTCTGTATTTGACTGCGGACCCCCATCTGAAAATATGTTGTTCCAGAAGCAAAGATTTGACTATATTCTATATTATATACTATATTTGTCGGCTCACTTCTTTGTGTCATCCATTCCAATTTCTCTCCGGATTGAATCAAATTGCAATTTCTGTTTACTAAAGAGACCCTTTTATTGAACAAACACTATAACACTCTATAGCTAAGATTACAGAATATAGAGCAATTTAACACTTATTTCAACCAAAAATATCACTTACTGCATCTTTAACACACTGCCGTACTACCCAGTGAGCTTCAGAGGACCACAATTATCCTACATTATACAGTACTGAATTCATATTATGTGTCTATGTAGCTGTGGTGAGACCTGCAGCGTTTCATTTATTCCATACTCAAAGAAGCCCTCTGTCTGTCTGCCGGTAATGGAAACAGGAAGCAAAGTGTTCAATTCCAGCCCAGATTTCCATTGTGGTGCCCCAACTCACTGGCCGCTAATGGGGATCTGAATAAACGTAAACATGGCTAGCCGGGACACATGTACATACATTAAATGCATACAGTATAGACAGACACACACAATACTGTTACTGTTGCACTCGCTAACTTGGAATTGTGCCTTCTTTTCTCTTTTTTTTGTTCAGTTAGCTTCAAGCCAAACGATCATTTGCAGTGTGGTGTGTTGTAACAAGAGCTGCTACTTGCTAAGGATTCTCTTCTTCTGTGTGTGTGTGTGTGTGTGTGTGTGTGTGTGTGTGTCCGTGTCCGTGTCCGTTTGTGTGTACGCGCGAGTGTGCATGTGTGCGCGTCACTCATGCATGCCCCGTCTTCTGGTTCTGGCATGGCAAAGCCCTGGGCAGTGGAAAGTACGGTTTTCAGAAATAGCAGCCATGATTGTACAGGGCAGGCATTGCGTGTTGTCCTTGTTGTGATATTCATTCAAATTCGAAAGAGGAACCTACATTTACTGAGTAATAAAAACAAGGCAGACACGTTTCTGTAATTAATTTCAAAAGCACTTGCTGTATGACTAAAACAATGGACTGTTGATAACAGCAGAGTTTTATCAACAGTAAGCACTATGCACAGCTGTTCAATTCAAGTGTTTCACATACACTTGAGTTATAAGAGGGCAGTTGTAATAAATTATACTCTCTCATACGCATGCAAACACACACATATACTGTAGTATTCCTAATGCATAGAAACTGAGCATACAGTAATTATACAGTAATGCTAATGCAGTTGGATGCAAAACTTTCCTGAGAAATATTTAGATCAGTGGTTGTCAAATGATTGGGCCAACCTGCATTGGATCAAGAGCCGCACAAGACAAAAACGCAAAGAAATCATTCAACACCCAGTAAAATATATCCTGAAGCTATAACCATTAGGACACTCGTATGCATTCTAGGAATACCCTGTTAATAACAAAGGATTTGACTAAACAATGGGTTTAGTGCAGTTGCATTAAACCTCTACTGTACACGCAGTAAAGTCCTCCGTGTCGATGTATCCATTTGTTAAATTAACAGTCAGGATCTTCCATTATATGAGATACATTGTAGTATTGCTACAGTAGTGTTTGTGTTTTAAGGTTAAGGCTGTGTTTGATGTCCTAACTGTCCCTATCCTACCTCCTCCACATTCTCTCCCTCGCTATCCTGTCTGGTGGACACTTTCCTTCCTGACCTCCCACACCAGACCTGTTTGCTCCTTCCTGCCCCCCCCCCCCCCCCCCCCCCCCCATTCACAAACATATCTCCTCATCCTGACTCAGCTGAAAACACTGATCGGCTGACAAACCTTACGTTTCCTAGTGATGGGGCGGAGAGGGCATGGAGATATGAATTCCCCAGTGTTGCTTGTAATCTCATTTAAATTCGGTCCTATTTTGTGGTTTGTGTGTTGGGGTGGGGGGGGGGGGGGGGGGGGGGGGGTGCTGCTTCAGTGATTTCAGACTGTGGAAAGATTTTTCTGGCCACAAGCCAACTGTTGTTGTAAATATATTTTGGGTTAAATGTAATATTTGTGGTGCTGACACTGGACCTTGCAGTGGTGGCCTCTTCTGATGTCATGGTGGATTTAGTGGTGTGTCTGTGGGTGTACAAATGCGTCCGTTAAACTCCATTTGGTTCCATTTATACACTCTCAGAGTTACATTGACAAGAATGATTTTACTGTCACAGTACCCAGGAAAATCCAATCTTAAAGACATAAACAGTGTAAGAGTTAAGTAGGATTTGACTGTGTAGGCTAGGCAGCATGTGTGAAATTATGGATTGTTGACAATTCAACATCCACTAAATTATGGGAAGTGTGCCATGCACACAAACTATGTGCAGACTTGAAATCTTTACCGCAACTGGTACAACAAAGTCCCATAGAAATCAACTGGTACAAGTCCCATAGAAACCAACTGGTACTACCAAGTCCCATAGAAATCAACTGGTACTACCAATACCAAGTCCCATAGAAATCAACTGGTATACTACCAAGTCCCATAGAAGTCAACTGGTACTACCAAGTCCCATAGAAACCAACTGGTACTACCAATACCAAGTCCCATAGAAGTCAACTGGTACTACCAAGTCCCATAGAAATCAACTGGTACTACCAATACCAAGTCCCATAGAAATCAACTTGTATACTACCAAGTCCCATAGAAATCAACTGGTATACTACCAAGTCCCATAGAAATCAACTGGTATACTACCAAGTCCCATAGAAATCAACTGGTACTACCAATACCAAGTCCCATAGAAATCAACTTGTATACTACCAAGTCCCATAGAAATCAACTGGTATACTACCAAGTCCCATAGAAGTCAACTGGTACTACCAAGTCCCATAGAAATCAACTGGTATACTACCAAGTCCCATAGAAATCAACTGGTATACTACCAAGTCCCATAGAAATCAACTTGTATACTACCAAGTCCCATAGAAATCAACTGGTATACTACCAAGTCCCATAGAAATCAACTGGTACTACCAAGTCCCATAGAAACCAACTGGTACTACCAAGTCCCATAGAAACCAACTGGTACTACCAATACCAAGTCCCATAGAAATCAACTGGTACTACCAATACCAAGTCCCATAGAAACCAACTGGTACTACCAATACCAAGTCCCATAGAAACCAACTGGTACTACCAATACCAAGTCCCATAGAAATCAACTGGTACTACCAATACCAAGTCCCATAGAAACCAACTGGTACTACCAAGTCCCATAGAAACCAACTGGTACTACCAATACCAAGTCCCATAGAAATCAACTGGTATACTACCAAGTCCCATAGAAGTCAACTGGTACTACCAAGTCCCATAGAAATCCTAATAACCTTTGGGAATAGTGAAGGAGTGTTTGATGCCCATGAGCGAGTTCAGTTCTGATCCATCCATCCATCTGTTTGATTGGCCAAACCACAGAGAGAACAATTGATGAGGACAGAAGGACAGAGGTTTCCTTTTATAGTAGGATAGTAGGATGTCTTTGGTCAAACCAGGGTGTTTAGGCAACAGTTTCTGTTGTACAGTATATGCTGTCAGACCATAGCTTGGTCAGCGAGAGGGGGAGAGGGGAAAGGTATGGGAGAGAGATGTACCCAAACAATAACTTGGCCAATGCTGCATACTGAAACCTGAAATGCTCACATATTTTATTTGTGCCGCATAGCCAGGCAAACTGACAAGTGATGTGCAATAACTCTCTGTACTCTGCACTTTCTTTGATTGTGTTTTTTGGTCATTTTATTGTATTGGAGCTTCTGAGCAGTGAGCACATGTATGTACCTAAACAGAATCTGACAATGCAAAAGTGCTGCATTTTCTGTGTGTATTGAATATAATGTAAAAATGCTATACATCATCATTAATGCGTGTGTGTGTGTGTGTGTGTGTGTTGCCCCCAGCTCGCACCGGGGACGTGATGAGTGAGTTTGGTGTTCTGTACGAGCAGCAGTATCCAGTGGCTCTCTTCAACAGCGTCCGCTATGAGATTGAAGGAGGAGGAGGAACACAATCGCAGCTCCTTCACAGAAAGGCAAGTTCACACACTCCATTCCTACAGGGATGTACGTCCTGTACCACTCACTCTCCCTTACTATGCCGGGGTGTGGTCCTACTGTGTGACTATAGTAGAAGTTTACGTTAATCGTCAATATACACAAGGCAATTGAAATGTGTCTTTCCTCATATCACTCCTTAGTTTCACATAGTATGTAGAGACTAGTCAAAAGGTGAAGATGTGGGCCGCGACCAGTTGCGGTCTTGCGGATGCGTGCTCACGTGTTATACCGCATTGTTTTTTCAGTCCGTTGTCTGTCACTGCTATACAACTACAATATATCACTTTGAAATGTATTATTTATGAAGAATAGCCACTTTAATAATTGACAATAAAAACAAAGGAGCCCCAATAATCAATTGTAAAGTATATAGAACAATTCAATTTGAAGTGAAACACACATTACCATGGCAAAGCCAAGTAGCCAACATTTACATCTGCAGTTTCTGTTTGCTAATGTGTGGCTATTGTTCTCAGGTTTCAGCTAGATCACCTGAGAGCCCAAATATTTTCAAATTGTAAATAGCTACACAACATTTTACCGTCCAGTCTTGTAACAGTTTTGCCCCCACTACAAACAAAAGAGTGTATGTGCATCGCACGTGTATCCCTGAATACAATAGTGTTTGCGATCATAATTTACTAGTCTTGTCAACAATCGGTCTACCCTGCAACGGACACAGTTCGGCCATTCAGCGGTCTGTGTCTTTGTAGCCGTTACCACTTCTGACGGAACCATGGAGCCATTAGAGGGAAAGTGGAGCACATTTCATGCATGGACAGACAGCCATGAATCACTCCTCACATTCTCTGTTGTCAAACTTAATGTGATGGCGTTGCAGCGGGACCGAACACAGGTGCAATAATGAATACACAGCAGAGTGATACTAGGTCTGACTATTTGAATGCACTGTATATTCAGATGGATTCATGCTCAAGAAATGTGGAGAATTTCACATTTTCCAGGAAGCTTTTAAACATGGCGCTCTCTTTCGCCCCGCTCTCATTCTCCCCCTCGTCCTCCCCCATCTCTTAACTATTTCCT
>NC_139713.1:22241585-22259085 GCF_964188405.1 Protomyctophum parallelum
TGTTCATTCATAGCTGTCTTTTATATTGTTATCCTATTTTAACTGTGTAACTAGTGTTACAGTACTTATTCTGCACGTGTTCTTCTATACCCTTACCTGTATTTTTTGGCATCCTTATTGCTGTGCTGCCATGACAACTGAATTTCCCTCAGGGAATGTCTGTCTGTCTGTCTGTGAATAGTTAACACCCTGAGCGCACAGGCTGGGTTCTCCGCCCAGCCTGTGCGCCCTATCAATTAGTAACGCCCAGCGCTCAAGACGGAGATTGATCAAAAGGACGGAGATTATTGATATCAAAACCGATCGCATCGCTCCACAGGCTGTTGCGCAACACTCAATGTTATTTTCCGATGTCATCGAAAATGTTCCCCCCCATTTTAGCCGACGAGATCGAAAATCTTAAAACTTGAATAGCTCTTAATCTAAATCATTCCGTCCAATTCTAAGAAAAGATGATGTGTTAGACGGCCCACCGCGGCGTTAGAATTAATCATACCTCCCGTTGTTGCCGATCGCCTCGAGAGTGTTTTGGCTACATCAAGCTACTTCAGCCACATCCGGGATAACATCCGTCGCTAAATGTGCTCCGCTGCTATAAATCGCTGGGCGCTATGATTTAATGGGTTAAATAACCCCGGGTGTCAACTGTGCTGCGGTATCTTTGAAAACACACTGTTTGTGAACAGGACAAAACCAGTCAGGCTTATATTGATCCAAGTTCACAACCCGCCACATCGTGTACCGGAGTACCGAAGTCCTGACATCAGTTGTTCATCCCCTGGGTTGTAGAAGTAATTTCTCTATGGAGACTAAAGGCCTATTCATAGTCTGGATTTTCGGTGGCGAGGTGACCACCGCTCCGGTGGTGAGCTGACCACCGGAGCTGAAATAACGTTGAGCGGTGGTGAGTAAAAACAGAGAGAAGGGCTGGAGCGGTGGCGGTGGTTTGCTCTTCACCGCGGCTCGTGACGTCATGTTGTAGTTCGGTGGTCACCCCACCACCGTAAATCCAGACTATGTATGAGCCTTTACATTGAGTCATCTTAAAATCGTCTCATATAAGCATTGTGGTCCAAAAATATACATTTTGCCAGGGAGATTGCTTTGTATTGCTTACGATAGTCAGTCACACATATTTGTTACAGTCTTTTTCCGGTGAAAATGTAACTAATTTGGCGGCAGTAACATTAGCGTTTTCTCGCGATCAGCTAATTATTCATATGAGTGAAAGCGCTGGCATTGTAGGATAATGTTTGTATTTTTGGAACCTTTTTTGATGCGATATAAAGTAAGTCTATGGGAATTCAGCATGGGGAAATTAACCGTGACCCAGGTAGGATATGTAAATTACGGCAGACTTCGGTGCTCTAGTCTTTAAGACACCATCGTACGACTTGGTTAAAGGATAATAGCCCTAGTACCACTAAATATTAATATTAACATTATGATGCTCAATGATCCATCTCTATTAACTACTGTAAAAAAAGAGACCGTTTTGTCTTTGTGCCCCGATATCAGCCTGTGTCTTTCACAGTTCTGTGTCTATTGTGTACAGTGGCAGCCAAAACGCATGTACGGCAATGTGACACAGCAAACGGAACAATTTGACAGGCCTGTTTGTGTGTAAATTAGAATTGGAAAAAGTCACACTGTTAGTATTTGAATGGAACAGGGAGTGCATTGTGGGGAAATACACAGCGACAGAAAGGAGGCTGATTCAAGGCTGAATAATCGTGTAATGAAAGGAGAGGGCGCTGCAGGGGTCACTGGCATGGCTGCACAAAGCAAGGAAGTACTGAGCACGTGTGTGAAAACACACACACACACACACACACACACACACACATATACGTGCTTGTATTTTACTATACTTGTGAGGACACATCAACGCTTTTAAGACGTCAATTTTGTGAATGTCATTTTTACTACTGCTTGTCCTTTTTTTAACCCCAACGCTAAAGCCGGAAATATCTACATAAGCTCACAACTTGTAGGTTGCGTGACATCGAATAACTCTGCATAACTAACTCCTAAACCTAACCTCTAAATGCCTAACCCTAAAGATAAGAACAACCAAATCTTTTCCTAAATCTGAAAATCTCTTTTTTACCATAAAGTAAACAAACATTTTCCTTGTGAGGAGTTTGAGGACCAGGAAAATGGTCCTCACAATGTCTATTTCTCAACACGCGCACACGCACACACACACACACACACACACACACACACACACACACACACACACACACACAGTCCACCGGTCTGGTCCACCGGTTCTCTATGCCAAAGAAACAGGCATGTGTAAACCAAATGTGGTTTAGGCAAGCATGTCCTGTGCTGTACTATAATGTCCTGTCCTAGCTGCCATGACACGCCATATGTTGGTTATATTATGCGAAATAGCAAAGTCCCATATGCACGTACAAATATGTATGTGTCCACACAAAACGCAAAACAAAAAGGATGTGAAGAATGCCTGGTGCAATGTCACACACCGTAGCACAGTGTGTCAGACAATAGATGAGTGCTCATACAGTAGGTCTTATTAGCCTCATTGAGCATCCCCAGACTATTTTCCCACAATCGCACTTTTTGTTCAAATTGTGGCGGAAAAAACCCCCATCAAAATCATAGAAAACATCCTTCTACATGCTGGTGAAGGAATACACAGGCATTTAGAATGGAATTTTTTATATGAATTCCAGACGCCCACAATTGACTTGTCTATGCCCTCCAATCCCTGAGATAACTTTTGGCCCTTTATTCTTAATAGCAAATAATAAATAAACATTTATCAACCCTCGTCTGCAGTCACTCCATTATCCTGCTTTCCCTGCTCGCTCCTTTGAATTGGCCGACAGCAACTGAAGGAAAACGACCTATATATATTTGATATATAGTCAAAAGTAGTCCCAATCAAAGAATCTACAAGCTCAGATCTATTTCCAAAGGCTATTTTCTCTACTGGACCTAAGGTGACTAGAATAACAGTGGGTGTGAGTGGCTCTTACCGGTGGTGTTTCTTGGGTGGAGGTGGTGGTGGACAGGCTGCCTGCAGCTCCGAGGAGGCGGCGAGCAGCGCTGCCTTGGCCAGCATGCTCCTGTTATGTTTGCCCTCCTCCTCCTGCTCGGGCTCCGTGCCCTCACTCTGCCCCTGACAGGCACCATTGTCGGGGGCAGGCGGGAGGGGGAGGAGGAGGAGGAGGGGGGCCGTGCCTGGCTCCGTCACCGGGGGAGGGGGGGCCCCGCCGCGAGCCGCCCGCCAATCCCTGGCCTCCCTCCAAGCGGCGGCGCCGTTGACCGGCCCCGCGGGGGAGGAGGAGGTCGTCCCCGCTCCTGACGGCGGGTTGGCCGCCGGCGGCGTCTCCCTCGCGTTGTCCTCTTTCCTCGCGTCGTCGTCCTCCTCCTCCTCCTCCTCGATGCGACAGTTCCAGCCGGAGCCGTGGTGGCTGGGCTTGTGTCGTCGCTCGTGGTTCTCCGCGTGGGGCTTGAGGTGGCCCTCTCTGGGGGAGAGGAGGACCAGCATGGGGAGGTCAGGCAGCGGCACCGGGGAGGAGGAGGCGGAGGAGGCGCTCGGCGAGAGACTGGAGGTACCGAGCTTCGGGGAGCGCATGTTCCTCTTGGGGGGAATGGGCGGACTGGACTGAGGCTTGGCCTGGAACAGGGTGGAGAGGCTGGTCTCGGCGCTCACGGGACCGCCAGGGTTGGTGTGAGCGGGGCTGGGCCAGTGGAACACCGGGGGGCTGCCGCTGTCCTTCAGAGCGGTGGGGCTGAAGTGACACTGTGTGCTGACGGCCGAGTCGGGACTACTCAGGTAGAACGTCCGGTTATTGTCCTCCGTGCGGGCGGCCATGACAGTGATGGTGGCCCTCTGGCCCTCTGCTGGCAGCTCTGGCTCGCAGCGCTCAGACGCAGCGCTCAGCGGCCTGCGCTTTCTCTTTGTGCTCTCTGCATATATTGGTTCCATCTCTGGCTGTCCGTTGGGTGTGTGGGATTGTGGACTTGCCATGGGGCTCCGGGGACTCTCCGAACCCGCCCGCCTTCCTCCCGACCCCGACCTGTCCGGCCCCGGCAGCGAGTCTGTGCTGCTACGATAAGAACAGGAGGAATCTGATAGGCTGGAGGTGGGAGTGGGAATGCGGGGCTGGGGATTGTGGGTAACTGTGTCAAAGGTGAAGGTTGTGGAAGAGGAAGGGATAGAAGTGATACCAGCATCAGAAGTCCCGGCGCTGATACCGTTGCTGTGGACACCGACGGCGTCGGGACTGGTGACGTTTAAAGGTTTCTCTGCAGCTTTCTGGTTGAGTTCTTGATGATTTGACTTGGCAGTGGTTACACCACCTCCACTGTAAGTGCTCTTGATAGTTCTCGTGGTGGTGGTGTTGATCGTCTGTCCAACGGGACTCAATTTCAAACTCTGAGGGCCACGGCCCTCCTCCTGGGTGACAAAGATGTTTCCGATGACCACGGGCACTTTGGGCAGGACCGTGGGGGAGAAGGGGCCTGTAGGGGATAAGGGTCCCAGGGGGCCAGGGGAGAAGCAGGTGGTGTACCCCATCTTGATTCCGGAACTGGGACTCTGGAGGCCGCAGCCATTGCTGTCGATGTAGAGAGAGGACAAGTCCAGCAGCTTCTTCAGGCCCAGATGCTGCACTGGGCTCTTTGGGTTCTCCTAATGCACGCACGCGCACACGCACACACACACACACGCACACGCACACGCACACGCACACGCACACGCGCACACACACACACACACACACACACACACACACACAGAGGGTAGACACCTGAGTAAATACATGAATAATTCGCAACCTTTTTAAAGTCAAAGACCGCCAATTTGACATGCATTATACCCACAGACCCATATTTGACACAGTTCTTTGGGACCCCAATCTCTACTGTAAAATCCTCAGTGTTCATTTAGTGTAGCAAATGGAAATAAATTGTCCAGAGGGGTCCATTCGTACAGTGTCACAGTAACTGATCCATGAGGATCCACTGGTGATCCCTGGACCCGACGTTGAGAAAACAAATAATGGTACACAAAATGGTACAAATAATACATACATTAATCAATTTAGGACTGAGGCCAATTCTAAAAACGCCTTCTAAATACTGAACTAAGATTATTAATTCAAAATTTACAAAAATGTTATGCTGCTAATTTGCTGCTAAAGAACCAAATAAGTGGTTCCCGTCCTGAATGGGTAAAACACCAAAAGGGTAATCATTTCCTCACCTGCTCTATGTTCATATTGACATCTGTGGTGACGTCGCTGGTGTCGGCAGCGTTCATCATGGTGGGCCTGACAGCGATGGTGGGCTTGCTGTAGGGCGACGGCGCCGCTACGCCATCCTCGTCATCGCCTCCTCCCACGCTGGCCCTCGGGCAGACCGCCGGCGCCGCGCCACCCGGGCCACCTCCGCCTCCACGAGACCGGTGGGCGCTGAGCGGGTGGAAGCAGTTCTTACAAGAGCCCGGTTTCCACACGTGTTCTGCAAAGTCGCCGCACGCTGACATCTTTTTTGTTGCGCTAAGCGGGTTTTTTTGGGGGGGGGGGTCAGAAGCGGCTGCTGAGCGGTCCACGCGACACCGGACGACCCGACATGGCCGTGTGGGGCGGAGAGGAGGAGGAGAAATGTCACTTCAGCGAACGCCACGCGGTGTTGAGGCCTGCGGAGGAGAGAGGAAACAGATTGTGATTAGGGAACTAGACTGCATTGATACCGTTGTGATTACCAAGCTTTCTTATTTCAAGGATCCCAGATATTTGATTAAAAAAATATATACACATATATATAGGGGACCCCTACACCTTAAAACCCTCAGTGTTAATTTAACTCTGAGAGTGTACAAATGGAACCAAATGGACCCGTGAGGGTCCATTTGTTCTCTTAGACTAGAGTAATAAACATCTACGGGTTCTTTCGGGACCTAACCATCTATCATTTAGCAGCAGACCCCCCTTCAAGGACCCCTCTGCGAGTCCCCAGACCCCAGGTTGATAACCACTGCTCTACACTATTCTAATAGTATGCAGATGAGCTCCTCTGTATGGGTTGGCTATGATGTTCAGAAACTCTGACATACAAAACCACAG
Organism: Protomyctophum parallelum; assembly: GCF_964188405.1. Classification (NCBI taxonomy): domain Eukaryota; kingdom Metazoa; phylum Chordata; class Actinopteri; order Myctophiformes; family Myctophidae; genus Protomyctophum; species Protomyctophum parallelum. Next base: position 22,247,693 of record NC_139713.1, read on the forward strand.
TTTTGTGTACGTTCAGTATTGCTCACATATGCCGTATGTCTACAATAACAAGTTGTGCAAAGACCCATATGACTTTATCTGAACAACGGTATGTTTATTTGTATATCACATCCCAAACACAAGGCAATTCAAAAGTGTTTTACACAAAATAGTGTTAAGTGTTAAGACCTGCCTCTGTTGATTAAACAATCTCAACATGCTTTTTTTTTATCACGAGTAGGCCTTAATGGACGCCAATTTTTACCAACTGGTGTCCTTAATTTAGTTTCATGTTATATTCCCCAGTTTTAACTTAAGCTCACTCACTGTGTGGCAGATTTATCCTCCTGTGTGCATCATTTTAGAAGATGGATGCAAAACGGGTTTATAGTCACACCCAGCTCTGAGTCTAATTAATGTGACTTAGGCCAGGTGTCACTGCTTCCATCATCACCCACCAGAACCACCCTACATAAACATTAAGACACAGCACCAAAGGGGCTGTGTCCACAGAGGTGTTTCTCTTCCTGTGTACATTTTGAATTGTTTTAAATGGGAGTGTCACGTAAATACGCTATGCTGGAAACGAGGAATTGCGCAATTACCACCAGTGGCCAAAAAACTAAAAACAAAACATTAGCATACATTTTAAATTAAGAAGTCAAAAGAAAATAAGTGAATGAGATTGCAGACAGTGCAGGAGAAGGTAAAACAAGACAAAAGACAATGCAACACAAGACAAATTAGTACAAGACACATCAGTCAGTTACATAGGAGATGTGAATTAGGTTATTAGGTCTTCACAGCCATTGGTGAAAGCCAAAAGGGGAAAGCAAGTCTTTTTCCATTTGCTAGGTACAGCTGCTGCTGTACCTAACAAAGCTGTCATTGTTTTTTTTGTTTGCATCAAACTGTCTGAGAGCGAGGCAGAGGAGATAAGGACTTGTTTCCTCATTGCGGTGTCATTCCAGCTGAGATATATTTCACTTTAATTGATTCCCGTTGCTAGTTTTACTATCAAGACCCCTGCAAATGGAACAGGAATTAAACTACCTTGTGAGTGAGTGTGAACAGAGAGTTGACAGAAAACAGGGGTTCCCAGATACATTTTGGTGTCTCCCTTTTATAGATGTTTTTTGGGGGGAGAGGAAATCCTTTGAAATAAGAATGATAACTATAGGAACCTAAAAAATAAATTAAAAAGGGACATATTTGACGTAACGTCACAACCCCAAAAATGGGTCCCGTCCCAGGCCATTATTTGGGAAACACTGCAGTCTGACAGCATTATTCAGCTTGTTATCTGTGTGCTTGTAACTTTAGAAGCGCTGGTGTGCACTGTGCTCCTTGTTCCCATGGCCTCCTAAATAACAGGGTCTGGGCTTTCTGTTTAAAGTGAAGTGAAGGCATGCCCGTGTGACCCCCATCAACATAAAGGCCTTCTCCAATGCTCCAACAGTCCCCCCCCCCCCAAAGAGGGTCTAAGGAGCCTCAACCATCCCGGTGGCTGGAATGTCTGGAATGCGTAAAGGCGCAAGTCTCACCAGGGTGAATCTCACACCCTCGACTACCACCCCCACCCCCCCCCCCCCCCCCATTTCCCCTCACACGCGCGTGCACATACGCGTACACACACACACACACACAGACACAAACCTAATGTTTGTATCTTCATTCCTCTAACAAAATCCCCCACGCACGCCTCTTCCTGTTCCTCTGTGTCTGTGTGTGTTCTTGTGTTTAATGGGGATCACCCCCACCCCACCCCCCTCCCCTTAACGTTTTCTTTACACCGTTCTAATTACCTTGCAACAAGCCATAGGAAATTACCCCACCTTCACCTTCTAGAGACTCATTATTACCTGGAAAACGACGTCACAGTAGGTAGCTAAATACTGATTTACACTTAGTTGCGGTTTTATGCACCGAAAATAGCAGATCATAGATCTGCAAGCTCACAATGTGTTGCGGTGCGATTCCTGCCTACAGGTGCCGGTGCTCGTGTTACACCGATATGGTGACCTGTCACCTTTTGTTGCACTTCAGAACTACTGTCAAGCATAACGATTGAACAGCATGAGAATTCTTGTTCCCCAATTTAGGCTACAGATTACCAGGATTATTATTTATTTTTTATTAGCATAATCTGCGTTGTTTGCATTCATTACGTGCTAGAAATGTGTGAACTGTTTTGTCTCACACTGAGCGAAAAGGAATCGATACTTCTGGTTACTCGCTCAGAGCACAGAAGCTGAGAGAGTGAAAGACTTGGACTTAGCCTATATATATGTAGCTATACAACCATTGTTTCCACCAAAGTTCAACAACAGCTCTTCAAAAGTGTCCACTCATACCTCCAGTAAAACAAGCCGGAAGAGCAACTAGGGGCATGAAGAATGAAGAGAATTTAACCTCATGCATGTTGACATTTTTGCTTTGTTATACTTGACTCACTTAGCACTGGGAAAGTACCGTTTTTCCCGAGCCATCCCACAACAACATGGAAAACCATTCCAGTGGCACTGTGTGTGAGTCACACGACCTTGGACTACAGATTCTGATTAGACATTTCTAAAGAACCAGACTGACGCCCAGTAACAAGCAGTCATGCTGTAGGTAAAGAGGGCGTTCAGATGGCCAGAGACTGACCTTCATGAATGAATAATGAGACGGAGGGCTGTGTAATGTTCTGCTTAGTAAGACATGGAGAATTGTGCCACTCCACTTTCACGGCAACGAATCATCACCCACAGAACCACGACGCACCAGCCCGGCCTGTATAGAGGATGTGCGGCAGGCTGGCCCATTTGAAAATAGCCGATCTGCAAGCTCACACAATGGGTCCCATCGCGACAAATTGTGAGCTTGGAAATCTGCTATTTTCAAAAGATTATCATATGTTTGAAAACTTGAAATCGGACATTCTGCACAATGACTACTTTAGAATTCCAGACTTTTACTATTATTATTAAAAACATATATTGATATTGATTGCCGTATTGATACTTGAGTACTTTTTCCACCACTGGTGGCATGTAACTCCAAAGGTGGGCAAGAAATAAAAAGTAATAATTTCTCCATTGACTAGGAATTGATCATTCTAAATATGCTTCTCGTTGACTTACATTGTACGATGAAGAGGCTCAGGAGGAGCATTTTTAGCCGATAAACGAACACAAACAAACAAACAAAGCGGATTCTGGCAATACACAACATCGCCAAACCCGGTATACTATTTATTTATCTTTATTCTGTGCGTCTTAATTAAGAGTGTTTTCGTTCTTGCTGACAAACCAGAGTGATCGACCTCGCTGTTGACATTCCAGCAGTGGTGGAAAGTAACTAAGTACATTTACTTAAGTACTGTACCTAAGTAGAATTCTGAGATATTTGTAGTTCACGTGAGTATTTTCAATTTCCGACACTTTTACCTCCACTCCATCTACATCTCGGATCCAAATGTTGTACTGTTACTCCAAAACATTTATTTTAAAACTTTACTATAGTTACTTTGTAGATTTGATTATTACAAAACATACATTAACCACTTCATGTACAATTCCGCTATTTTAAAAAGATTTTTATAAAAGATTTTTTTTTTAAATGAGAGTACTTTCTAATTTACTTTAAGTATACATTTTGATACCAATACTTTTGTACTCAAGAACATTTTGAATTCCGGACTTTTACATGTAGCCTAACAGAGTATTTCTATACTTTTACTCAAGTACAAGATAAGATGCAAGTACTTTGTTCCATCACTGCATTCCAGACGGCCGTCTCTCCGGCTCAAGGTCCAATATTTCTCACTTCCGAGCCAGCAAGCTTAACCTCCGCGGAGTTCATTCGTTCGTGTCACAAACCTGAATCCCACTTTAAGTAAACACTGCCCTGTCTGTGGAAATTGTCTCGTGTACATGCAAAAAAAAAAAAAAAAGGATAGAGAAATGATAGTCGAGTGCAAAGAAAATGACTGATGCGATGCGGGTCTAGCCGTGGAATTTGACCTCATATAATGAAGACAGACCCCAGTGCGCCCTTTGATTATACGCTTTCTGCTTTTCTCCCCCTGTCTCTCTCCTCCCACAGACATAGTCCAATATCTCCACATTCATAGAATGCCATTTACGTGGGCATAGAAATATAGAAACGTGTCATTACACATGACACTTGATTACACGCATGCAGTGCACATCCACCTAATTTAACTGAGAAATGCAAATACAGTGTGGTCATGAAATTTGCATCCATTAACTCTGATTTGTACCTTAAAAACTGCAGAACGTCATAATCATTTCTCTGACCAAAAGTAACCGAAGACTATTCGGTCTGAATGTATATGCACAACAAAGAGTATACTGTTTATCATGTTGCTTCCTGTAAATAAACTAAAGGTATCAATACTGCAATTATGTAGGTATACTCTGTTACAAGCAGTCCTGTATTCAAAATGCACTTGAGTAAAAGTACCGGCATCAACTTACCAAAAGTAAAGTATAAGTACCAAAAGTAAAAGCAATCATTGTGCAGAATGTCCCATTTCACATGTTCAAAATGTATAAAACATCTTTTGAAAGTGTATGTTTTTTTGCTATAATAAACTAAATATACAAAGTAACTAGTAACAAAAGTTTGATATAGGATAGTTGTAGTGGAGTGTAAAGCACAATATTATCCTCTGAGGTGTAGTGGGGGTAGAAGTAAAAGTAGGCTATGGAAAATTTAAAATATTGAAGAAAGTTATTAAAAGAAAAACTCAAAATTGTACTTAAGTAGAGTACACCAGTGCTGAGAACGTTATAATCATTTCTCTGACCAAAAGTAACTGAAAGCTATTATAGTTTGGGTCCATGTGTGTATACACAACAAAGACTGGTGTTTATCCAGGGATACAGAAATTAAGAGAAGAATGCCCTCAGCCTCACTAGAATGAGAGGTATAACAACAGACAGTCTGACAGCACAGCACCCTAGTGAAGCTTGTCTACACACAATGACACAACAGCTGAACAAAACGACACTCCATGGTCCATTACACAACAACAAAGGGGTTTGCATTTCTAAAACTCTGGAATTTGAAACAACAAGGCAGGGGGACAAACGGAGAATGAACTTCCAAAACAAATAATAGGCCTATATAGGAAAATAAATAATTACATAAATAATGAGGCACATCAAACACACGCGCAGACGCTCTCTCTCTCTCACACACACACACACACACACACACACACACACAAACGACATTGGCAACAAGAAGAGCAGAGAGAGCGAGGGATAGAGAGAGGGGGGGGGGGGGCGAGGGGAGACGGAGAACCTCAGAACCATGAATACCGTATTCTGATATCTGATCCTAAATATTCAGCAACCACATGATCGTTGCAAATGTATATCACGTAGCCTATAACCTCCTCCCTGGTTCCGCATCTGATAACAATAGACTACATGATTGTGTTTGTTCCGATATAAGTTTCAATCATTAAATTCTCGCCACAGCCTGATCGCCTGCGTCCTTCAATCATTCAGCATTTACCTTGTAATGCTCGGCACTGATGGATCAGCCTGCTTGATCTGCTGTTAACCTGAATTACAATCTCAATTCTCAAAGCCATCGGAACGCATGACCAATAGCAGCACTGACTGACTGATCGCATCCTCGTCCATACGGTCCATTTGTTACCATCCGTCCAGGCAGCAGGCAGCAGGCACCCACGTGCCCAGCTTGTACAATTTTTAGATCTGACATTTTTCGAGATTCAAACACGTCTGCTGCGGATGTGTTGTTGTGTGGTTATGGTGACATTGTAGGCGATTTAGCTATATTAGGGTAGCCTATCTCACATGAAACAATTCATTCAAAATCAATCCCTTGTAGGCTACTGCTCCATGAAATGTGATTAAAATCGGAAGCCAGTGAAAGACTGTACACTGTAGTGTTACAGTGTAGTGTACACCCGTCTCGCAATAATGAGATTCGTACTAATTACAACGCTTACTACGATGTCATAATCATCATGGAACGCAAGGTTACGCTGACTGTCTCTCTGGCCAAACCCATTTCATTTGACTTACCTGCTCAGGCTTCTTCCTCCACTTGCCTGGCAACACAAAAGCTGCCCCACCAAAAAAAACTGATGTTTTTGTGTCCCGCTTTAATATCGACAGGTAGTATATATCAGATTATCAGTCTTTCGTTATTTACGCCCCATCCATCCGACAGGTTGCTGCTGGCTGGGGAAGGTTCTCCGTTGAGATGAAAGGTATGCGCAGTGTCTTTTAGTTCCACTGAGCAGCGGCGGTGCTGCGGTGCTGCTGTGTCAGACTGTGTGTGCGACGTGCTTGTGTGTGTGTGTGGACCCTGGACCGACTGACTGACTGCCGTCATGCCGTGCTGCACACACACACACACACACACACACACACAGCATGCCTCTCTGCAGACAGGAACATGAAAGCAGGGTGGGAGGAGTCCACGCTCCCCAAACTCACGCATACAGGATACTATGAGCTATGCGGTCTGGCTGCTGCTGCTGGTCAGTAGGCTAGTTACTATATAGGTATAGTTACAATAGGCTTACTATAGGCTACTATAATGCATGGTATGCAATGGTATGTTACTATACTGTGTACACAGTCTGGCGGCTCTGGCCAGTCCAGGAGGTACAATGAACTAAACTATACCAGTGATTAAGTAAAATGTTTGAACCATGTCAAGGACTCTGAAATTGCTTTGTATTTGGCCACGGACACCCATAATAAGAGAATATAGTGTTATTTTTCAAAATTCACATTTCTTCACACACACACATTACTCTTTCTTGAGAACCATTCTGCCAAAATACGTTTTAGTCGACAAAATCAACTGTAGATTTAGCAGATTAAAATCCTATATTTAGTCGACTAAAAATAGAATATTAACTAAAACATTTCAGATAACTAAAACTAAATGACATTTTAGTCAACAGACATACGTGCCAAGAAGCGGCAAGAAGACGCCTAGTCCAGGCGTCACTTCCTGGTTTTTAAACAGCTGGATGGAAATGGCGCTCACGTGCAGCTTCAGCGCTTGCATCAGCGCTTGCATCAGGCAAATCGTTTCCGTTTTTTTGCAGAGGCGTCAACTTGCAGCCACGCGCAAGTGTCATTTTGATTCACCAGCCGTTTAAAAACCCGGAAGAGATGCCAGGGCTAGGCGTTTCTTTTTTTTTTTTTTTTTTTTTTTAAGATATTTTTTTTGCGGCTTACGCCTTTTATTGATTTTTGAAGGGACAGACAGTAGGCTGACAGGAAACGGGAGAGATATGGGGGGATGACATGCAGTAAAGGCCGTGTCGGGTCCGGGAGTCGAACCCGCGGCACACTGCGACTGGATTACCAGTCCGGTGCCCAGACCGTTACGCTACGGCCTGGGCCCGGGCTAGGCGTTTCTTGCAGCTTAAGTGTTCTTACACTCAAAGTGAAATAACGCCATGTGTTCTCCGCTGTGTGGAGTCAGGCACATAGGTTGTCTCCGGCTGTCTCAGCCGGGAGATGGTCCACCCCTCTATGCCCAAAAAACCATAGGTCTCTTTCAGCCTACTTTGACACTAACTCCAGGGGAGCCCAGGATCGAACTGGTACGTAAGTGGTAACCTTGCGGTACCCATCCGGCCGTTCTACCCCTGAGCCATATGCTGACTTAAGAGCTGCTGAAGGCTGTTAAATTGTCCCCAAGACTTGACCAATGACGCCATGATAACCTAATGGTTACGGTGGCCATAGAACCATTAGGTTCTGTAAAGAAACGTCATGCTGGGGTTATCCTGCATTCAATCACAGGTTGTTGTGTGTCTAATCTAATGTGAAACCCTTCAATCACCCTTCAATGGGCCTCACCCTAGGAGTTCCCCTGCCTAGCTGCTACTGTTCTCTACTCTCTTCTCTAGTACATTTACGTTAAGTACTGTACTGTACTTCAGTACAATTTTGAGGTATTTGTACTTTACTTGAGTATTTCCAATTTCAAATACTTTTACTTGTACTCTCATCTCAGAGGCAAATATTGCACTTTTATTACACTATATTTATTTGAAAACTTTAGTTACTACTAGTTACTTTATTGATTATTATTACAAGACATACAGTAACCACTTCAGCTGTACATTTTGGCCATTCGAAAATAGCCGATCGTGTTTCTAATGAGAGGCACACCAATATGTTTGACTTTGAATGGAGATCTAGTGGCAAGTCACCCAAATGTCCATCATTTAAATGTTATTGTAGATTCTCTCAATGTATTTGTTTTTCATACACATATAGCCATGTTATTGTTCGAGAGTTCTGCGCTTTCATATGATTTTGAAGCTCTCTATAAAAACGTATAGTATTATCATTATTGTTGTTGTTTTTATGAGGCTATATTTGCTATCAATATGAATGATAGATACAGTGTCACGTCCTGTCCTAGGACGTACCACGCCTGGACCGCCGTCCCTACCTTTGCCCCTCTGTTGCCTTCCTTCCCCTGGCTGATTGTGAGACTGTGTCCACCTGCGCTTCTAAGCTGAAGAGACTTTGGTTAATGAGCATGGAGGTATATTAGGGACTCTGTGTTATTGGTTAGGTTGCTCAATTATAACACTGTGTTTCCCAAGAGTGGGACTTTATGTTATGTATGCCATGGGAGGGTTTTCGGAGTTAAAATAAAAGTGCTTGAGTGCAAGTCGTTGTTGCCTGGATTATTCTGCATACGGGTCCAAATACTGAGATGTTCCTGACATACAGAACGTTTTGAAAATTGTTAGTAGCCTGTCATCATGATCATAATGTACCCTACTCCTACCATCAGCTCCCAGTACTTACTTGCTTGCCACACCCAAACCATGCAACTCATACACTGAGTTAGAGGTGCCTGTGCCTGAGTTGGAGGTGCCTGCGTCCTGTGCCATGACCTTGTGGTCCAAAGGAGAGTGCTCTATAAGCTGAGCTACCTGGACACAAAGCCATCGATCGTCATACTCCAAATTATGTCAGCTACTCACTGTGAACATGTGAATGCAGCTGCAGTATATTATCTCATGTCACATGCAGCAGAAAAACCATGGTTCAAAATGGGGGTATTTTAACCACTTTATCCATTTATGTTGGCTATTCAGAAAAAGCAGAGCAGTTTCTAAATCTGTTATTTTGGAAAATATTTTGAAAAATGTTTGGACAATTTTTGAATAATTGTTTTAACGGAAATCTTCCCTGGCACGAACCTTTGCAGATGAAGGTCCAAATATATATAAATTTGGAGGTTTGAGAACCAATGACATACAGTAGGCTACATAAGCAGCTTGTGACATTATGAGGCTGGTGCTCGTGGTACTCATACCCACTGGGGCCTGGAGCATGGTGCACACATTACATAATCCTGGTTTGAATTATGAAGGAGAAGAGAGACATGCAGCATGTTATATATATATATATATATATATATATATATATATATATATATATATATATATATTGCCTGCCTGGTGCATGAGGGCTTCACTGCAATGCTACATTTATATGCATATATGATGAATTAGCAGTTTGTGGACGTGCTGCAGTCTAGCAAGCTCTCTCTCTCTCTCTCTCTCTCTGTGTGTGTGTGTGTGTGTGTTATGTAATTGTAGGGGTGGCCATATTCAAGTATGAGTACTGTGGCCGTCTGAGAATCAGAAGGTTGCTGGTTCAACTCTGTGCTCGCTCCAGTCTGTGTTGAAGTGTCCCTGAGCAAGACACACTGAACCCCTAACAGCTCCCTGGGTGGTAATAATATAATTACTCACTGCACCTAATAGTTAGGATGGGTAATGTATTGATTTCACCCACCAAGTCTAACAGTTAGGAATAGGATGGGTAAATGTAGTGATATCACCCCCTAATAAGTTAGGATTGGTAAATCCTACAAGCGACGTGTTGTGTGCTTGTAGATCTCTTATTTTCACTAGTTTGGGTCCCATGAGGCAAACATCTCATTTATCTCGAGCTAATACGGTTGGGAATCAGTGTGTCTAGACTTAGTAAAGTGGCCCCGAGTTGGCTATGACATAGTCAACTCAGGTCCAATTTACTTTACAGACAGAAAAAAGCAGTCCAAGTAGATAGCCGCTATGTACTTGGACTACTTTTTTCTGTCTAAAAAAGCAGCTCACAATGTGTCACAGTGCGACCGTCTGCGACACATTGTGAGCGTGTAGATATTTAGGCTATTTGTGCCTAATGTTCCCCGCAGAACATGGAAGGTCAAACGCTTCACATGGGTTAGGTCAGGTCGGGCCAATGACAGAGATATTGATTAATTTAACACCATTCTAATGTGCATTCCAGTGACTGGGGTTTGCTATTGGATACAGAATGGATTGTGGCCAGAAGTCCTTTCACAGTCAATACTGTGATATTATATAGTTTTTCGTCCTTTGTAGGAGTAGTGTAATCGGATTCCCCTGAAAGCCGGACATGTATTGGATAGATAAGCTCACAGCTTGTACATCTGCAATTTTTCAACATCTTTGAAAAACTAAATGAAACATCTTCTCTTCTGAGGATCCATGGCTAACACAGAAAAAAACCAAATGGGGGGTCCGGATTCCGCAGCCAAATACATATTATTTTATCAGTTTGAGAACCACTGATTTTGAAGGCATTTCGTAGAATCAGCCTCAGGTCTCATTTTATCGTCGCCATAACCTTTGCTGGGAATGGGATTCGTGAGCAAAACAGCCTCGGGAACCAACCGCTCTCGAGTCATGTGGCCCCATAGCATAGGTCAGGAGCCGATCTCCTGTTTCCCTTGCGGCAGGGAATCAGACTTCAGAGTACAGTGTAATACAATTATGAGTCTGTCAAAAATGCCGACTCATCTCTTTTCCCAATTCGTTTGGCTTTAATCTTAATCCAAAGTAGGTTCCGTTCCGTTGGCCTAATGGTGGCCAATCCTTAGGAATCTGGCTGCCTTTCCTCCGGTTCCAACTTTTCAGGAGTGAAAACAAAGTGAAAAGTAATTAAGTACATTTACTCCAAGTACTGTTCTTAACCACTTCAGCATTCATATTCTGGCATATTCTAGCCAAAAAAGAAAAGCTCACTTTTGGGGAAGAGATTTTGGTGTAGACTGAAAAATAATTCAGATCCAGTTTACCAAGTATAGAGGATTTAAGTGGTTAGGTTGTTTTGCTTTTTGTACTAAGTATATTTTAGTATCCAACATGGAGTCGTGATGAATGGAATGGATCTGTACAATAGAGCGTCGCAGTCCCGCCCCTGACGAGGGCCCAGGAAATAATTCCCTGTTCATTTTCCCCATAGACTTTTCAAGAAGTATTTATTTAAAGACATTTACGCCACGGACAAAGCCAACTCTTGTGACAAATCAAGACAATAAACACAATGTTTTGGGCAGATCAA
>NC_139713.1:22264085-22341585 GCF_964188405.1 Protomyctophum parallelum
GGAGGCTGTTTTGATGTGCACTGTTCGCAGCCAGTGTGTTAATGGCTTTCAGACACCTCTCATTGAACGAACAAAAACAAGCATTCAATAAAATGGACAGACCAGCTTGCTAGAGGTGCTCCTAACAGTTGCAAATACGACCTCTTTGGGTTATCCTCTCCATCTCAACTCAATCAGTGTCAAGACAATTAAGCCTCCAGCTGGGTCTATAGTGACTAATTACAACCTCTAGTCACCTGCTGCACCCACTTAATTACCATGGTGACTGAGAGATACTAAGGAGGAAGAAAGCCATCGTAATGGTTTTTTATTCTGTGCGTTTGTTGTTTGTTTGTCGTTTTTCTACGATGCTTTATGCAGAGTCATGGAGAAACAAGAATGAAGAGTGGTCATTTGTCACTAACTCATACAAGCACAAAATGTTGTGGCATAATGTTTCCGCAAGACAACTGCACATAACATTTTTGAAGTGCGTGGGTGCGCCCACAGTTCGCCAAACCGCTCAGTTTATTTGTTTACTCCATTAACTGTTCATTCATTCATTTTATTTGATCTTAATTTGTGTCATTTTCCTCTCCTTTCCCCCGGCGGCCGCCACCCTGGGGGGGGCTCACACCACCACCGCGGCCCATGTGCTGTTCAGCAGCTCGCTAGCTCGATGTGTCTCCTTGTTTTGACCGATCAGCCAGTCTGACTGATTGACTGAGTGTGTTGTTGTGAGCCACGCTGACTGAGCACTGCAAGACAAAAGAGCAGAAAGAAAGACTGCATCGAAAGAGAAACCACTTGAACGATGAGTCAGTCAGGAGGAGACAAATGAGACCTATCACTGTCAAGTCCCTGAAGACCCTCTCTCTCTCCCCTCACACACACACACACACGCACACACGGTGCACACAGTGCACGTACGTACAGAGAGATGCACTGCACACAGACACTCAGATCTCCTAACAAAGCTCTCTCTCAGTTCGCTCCATGCCTCCAGAGCCCGAGGCTGCGTATAGAATAAGAGAATAAGTGCTGTATGGGGTGAATAGCGTGTGAATCACACTGGTTTCCCAGACACACACACACACACACACACACACACACACACACCTCCTCCCCCTGCTGCTTCTCTCTCTCCCGGAGGTCAACGTCACGTCCCTATATCATGTCAAACACCAAAGACACAAGAGTTATAGTTCAGTGTCTCTCAACCCTATTGAACTCTGGGCCCTAGCATCATTGTACCATATCTTCAAGGACCACCCGATATACCCTATACTGCACGTCCCCACAACTATATCACAGACACACACATTCAGTTTGCTGATCTGCCATCTCACAACGTGTTGCGCAGCGCTGCAACGTGAGCTCGCGGGTCGTCTATTTCCGGTGCATCGCAACGGGCACAACAAGCACTAAGGCCAATCCACACCAATGCAACTCCTTGCACCATGCAACTCCTTGCAACATGCAACTACTTGCAACATGCAACTACTTGCAACATGCAACTATTTGCAACCATTATCCCCAATGGCAGTTTCAAGGAGTTGCATCGGTGTGGACTGGCCTTTAAAACTGTTTTGTTGCAAGGAGTGACTAGTTGCATTGGTGTGGTCTGGCCTTAAGTTCACTAAGCTGAGAATGTCTGAATGTTATGTTTGTATTTTGTATTTGTGTGTATGACCTAAGTTTACCGACCTGGCTCTCACCACATTAATGTCTGTCCTCCCCCCCAAAAAATTACAGTCTCTTGTATGTTATAAGAACCTGTATTATAGGTACATTATAATGTGGCCTAGTTAGTTAGACGCCAGCATAAACGTTTCCTATGCTAAGGAATATAAGCTAACCAGCTGGTAACTAAGCAGCTATTATTTTACTGTAAACCTTGTATGACAGGCTTTCAACGATTAAATTGAATTGACATATGAACCTTTTGAAACTGCATGACTCTGCTTTCAGAAACTGCGAAATGACACCTCCGTCTATGATACTCACATGAAAGTCTTTCCCCCCCCCCCCCCCCCCCTTCCCCAAGAAACAGTATACTGCCACGGCATGTCAACTGATACCTGGAGGCGACAATATTTCATACCATTTCAGCTACTTTAACGCAACATCAAAATTCCACGAGGCTTAGCCACGTTGCAGAGAACCTGTAAGTCCGGTTGATTCCAGAGTCCAGACTCCAGACTCCAGTTCCGCTGTTTGTCTGAGTCCGATAACCATACTAGACGATGCTCTGGTTTAGTCCAATCATGTCCTATGGTGTTTATGGGTCTTTGTTTACAAGCCATTGAAATGAACGTAACCACATCAACCCCATGCCGGCCATTTTTCTGTGAAAGCTTTCCTCATAATAACAGAAAACAGAAAATACACTAGTATAGCACTCTGAGTTCAATGGAAATATCCTAACAAACCTGGTCGTATTGTAATCAGGGACTAGACTATTTGACATTCAATGTTCATTTTCCACAAATGAGTCTTGAAAAATGGGAGACGTCTTATGTTCGACACAATACGGTAGTGATGACACTAACATTAATACAGTAAACTAAAATGAGGACATTTTTACTTTTGTGTGGTTAATTTTGTACCGCTTAATTTTGAAATTAAGCGGTTAATGTATGTTTTGTAATAATAATCAAACTCTACAAAGTAACTAATAACTAAAGCTTTCAAATAATTGTGGTGAAGTACAATATCAGACTCTGAGATATAGTGGAGTAGAAGTAAAAGTACTGGAAATCAGAAATACTTGATAAAAGTAAAAAATGGGCCTACCTCAAAATTGTACTTATATACAGTACTTAAGTAAATGTACTTAGTTACTTTACACCACTGGGAGGCATGGAGCCTAGTCCACCAACAACAGGCTCCGTTGTAAAGTAAATAGAGTTGCTGGAAACCAATGGTTACAATCGCTACAAGGTAACCACGCGTCTACGCTTATCTAAATAGCATGCTTAGCATTATGTCCACAAGTAAACAAGTAAACCTAGCATCTATCTAAATAAAATAACTGGCATCTGTCCAACTAGTCAACAAGCTGGAGGCATAGAGGTAAAGATAATAGGTGGTTGTGAGCAGCAGGTGGGCAGAGAGCCCATGTGTGCTGTGGCTGCTCAGTTACAGGCTCTGATATCTTTTCAGTAGGACTGTCACGATTCCAAATTCAAGTTGACGATCAATTGTCACAAAAATAATTTCGATTAATGATTTAAAAAAATGGTCATTGCTGATGCAGTGATACGCAGGTAGCGGGGATTGAACCCCAGTCTACCACTCGCCAGACCGACGCACAACCTGTCGTGCCAATTGGGCTGAGCCCGATTGGCAGGTCTGTTGTGGGCCCGGATCTCGGCTGGGGGCTACACTAACTTCCGGTTATCGGCCGGGAGTTAATGGTCTTCAAAATAAGATATCCGGCTGAACTCTATTCTGGCAGTCAGAACGAGTTTGGACGAGTTTTTAGGTTTTTATTGAATTACTAGAACAGTGCCCGTTGGCGGGTGATCAGGTGTGATCAATTGGCTAATAAAGGGTGAGGTCGCGCATCATTGTGATGTCAGAATGCCATTGTGATGTCAGCACAGGCCAGCTCCATATATGGAGAGCTTGGGGTGATCTGGATTTGGGCCTGGGCAGAGAGAGACTTTTGTGCTGGTTCTAGACAACCGGCTATCTGACGGACTCGACACCGGGCACTACACCCCCTGTGGTGGGGTGGAACGCGTGTGTCGAATTTGAAGTCGGTGGGGCGAACAGTTCTCGAGTTACAGACGTATACAGACATACATACACACACAGAGACTTGGTGCATTTATAGTTAGATAAGATAGACTAGAGCGGCGCCCCTTGGGCACTGGCCTACGGTTCTCAAGTTACGTGGATTACAGACGTACGTACACACACAGAGACGTGGTGCATTTGTGGTTTCCATCAAGAAGTCTCTTTGTTGCTCTTGAGTGAATGATATGTTATGTTTCATGCCTGGGTTCTTCATGTTTACCAGACTGCTTGGTGATAACCTTTGTAAGGACCTTATGTCAGTGGTTCTTAAACGTCTGTGGGTTCCGAGACTAATGGTCCTCAAACATGTGCGTGTTAAGGACTCCTCCCAAAATGCCCCCATGAGAGAAGTTTTGTTGTGGGTTTAGTACAGTCTCCGTTTTTTTTTATTTTTTTTTATATCCTATGATTTTTGTAACCCATTTTTTCACCCAGTGTCAATTATCTAATGTAATCCTGGGCGCTACACTCCCTCTGCCAACCTGGGGTTAGCAACGGACTGACCTCATGCTTCCTTCAATGCACGAGGAGTCCAAGCCGCTTCTTTTCACCTGCCAGGGGGGAGTTTCCCCGGTTGGATGTAATGCACGGAAGTGACTTATTTCAAGGAACACGTTATTCCAACCAGTTCCCCTCCATCAGGCCAAGGCTGGACAGAGGGAGGCAGTATAGAGACCACTATTCCTGCAAGGTCTAGGGGACCCCCTGGAATCTACATGTCAGTCAGATCACTTCATTGAGCTTTGAGTTTAGAAGCTTACCCATGCTATTGGATCTGCTATCTTCAGAATTCAATTCATGCCCAAAATAGGGAAGCTAGGTTGCTGAATGTAGTTGAAATCTTTCTATCTCAAAAGATAAACAGACACTTGAGTCTGTGTTGTTTTTGGCAGCTCGTAGCCATGTCAAATAGTTTAGCTGTTTATAAAACATGCGAGCTGTGCCAGTATCGGGAGAGAGCTAATAAGCCTTATTAATAAATAACAATTTGAATCACACACCCCTCGTTCGTCAAATTAAACACATTGCCCCCAAATCAGTGGCCACCACAGGAGATCACAACTTGACATGGTTTCACAATGTTTTGGTGTGAAATATAAAATCACCTCGTGAAATGTGAACAATATGTGCTCGCAACAACACGAGCGGTGAACCCACATGAATAGTTGGGGAACATGAAGGGAGGGCAGACTGTTTTGTTGCAGATCTGCTGTGTTCAGCACCACTGCAGATCAGCCAGAACCACTGTCATTTTATATTACAGAGAGAGGGGGTGGGGGGGGGGGGGGGGGTCATGTACTGTGCTGTGTCATCAAAAAAATGCAAATGAAATGTTGAATCTGAAGGAGCAAAGAGCAGAGAGTGACCACTGAAACCACCCCACATTGTTCCGTCTGCACTATGGTGCAGACGGAACAAGAAGAAGAATCTGCCTAGATTAAGTTTAGAATCAAGCCATCCAGGATCCTGGTGAATCATGCCCATAAAACCTTTGATTCTGTGAAAATAATAATAATAAGATAAAGTGCCCCTCAGCCAGGGCATAGGTCTCCACCAGGGCAGGTCAGTGGCGTCCTGGTGGCGCTATAATAGGCCGTTCTGGAAAATGTGGGGCTTGGTGGAGACAATAATGAAAACCGCTAAACAAAGGGTAAATGGTAAATGGTGCATTTATATAGCGCCTTTATCCAAGGCGCTTTACATAGATTACATTCTGGCAACCTTGCGGTTGCCATCCGGCCACTCTACCCCTGAGCCACCGCCACCGCCATTTATTAATGTAGTATATTAAAAAAAATGTTTTTCACAGAATCAAAGGTTTTATGGTCATGATTCACCAGGATCCTGGATGGCTTGATTCTAGGCTTAAAATAAATGATATAAATATTTTAGTAATTGTCTATGGGAAAAATGAATGGCCAATTCTTCCGTGGAACTATACTATACTATGCTATACCTTATTGCTTACACCTAAAATAGAGCTGTGCTGAATCCACCCCCATAGTTTTACTACCCGATTACAGTCACACAAATCTTATCCTTTTATGCTGTTTATATGCGTTATGTTTCTCGCATAACATTTCCTTTGCTTGTATGTTCGCCGCAGTGTGAAGAGTTTGGAAATGCATCTGTCATTATTTTAGATTTTTACATTAGCTATTCAAAAATAGCAGATGCACAGAAATGTCTTGAAAGTCCAAGAACTAGGCTACTGTTTAGAAGTCACAGAATCTGCCTCAGGTCTTAATGGGTTGTAGTTATTATAATTATTATTATTACTGTTGCAGTAATGCACTAAAGTGAAGTTAAAGATCAGTGGCTCATCTGATGGGTCTTTTGTGCTCCCGTGGGAGACAGACAGAGCTAGAGGAACAGGAAGGTCCTACAAGGAGACATTTGATCTGCCTATCTAACCTCAGTTAAAGGAGGACAGAAGAGACAAAAACTTAATGAGCACCTGTCTACAGAGAGACCAGAAATTCCTGTCTGGTTTAGTGTGTGTGTGTGTGTGTGTGTGTGTGTGTGTGTGTGTGTGTGTGTGTGTGTGTGTGTGTGTGTGTGTGTGTGTGTGTGTGTGTGTGTGTGTGTGTGTGTGTGTGTGTGTGTGTGTGTGTGTGTGTGTGTGTGTGTGTGTGTGTGTGTGTGTGCGTGCGTGCGTGTGTGTGTGTGTGTGTGCTACCTGTCATGTGTTGACGGAAGGGCCACAGGTGCAGGAATTTCCTCTACTCATTTGCCACGCACAGGCGTGCAAACACACACACACACATACACACACACACACACACACACACCGTTTAATATTTACTTCCTTCACGGGCAAATATTTGATTCAATCTTTCTTGACCTTTTCATATCTCTCTATTGCTATACTCCTCTCGTCTCCTTTGACGGTCTCAAATGCCACATGGAAGGGTACAACAATGGGACCTAACAGACCTGGAGTCAGCCCAGGAATGAGACATTGGGGAGCAACGGTATAGAATGGTCTCTGGTTCTGGTGGTGACTCATATATTGTCCTTCTAATGCACGAGGGGACTGATGTTTTCTAAAATTAGACAAAAGAATGCCTTCATGCATCAAAAGGACAATATCAGAACCAGGCACATGTGTTTTCAACGAGTCTAAATTTAATGGGCTTACGTATAGAGTGGGGGATGGTGTCTGATCAAAAAACATCAAATCTAAATGTGGAATAAAGCAGCTTAAAAATTGACTCGGGTGCTCAGCACACGCAAAAGTAGAAGATAAAATGACGACACAAAAGTATTTTAAAAGTGAAATACCCTCTATAATTTAGTAAAGATCTTCGGTTCATTCTTTCAATGACACATACAGTATTGAGTATTCCGACTATAGATACAAAAGATAAAAAGCTACTATACTGTAGCTTTGTATTGGACGTACCAGCTCAACCTATTTGTAGCTTTGTAGCTGTTGTAGCAGCTAAATTGTTAAATTATCTTCATGTCGCTGGCTTCCATTGAAAAATGAACAGTAGATTGTATTTTGTAGCTGTTGTATCTTTATGTCGCTGGCTGGCTTCCATTGAAAATGAACGATAGATTGTATCTTTATCGTTGTAGCTGCCAGTGTGAACACAAGCAATATAGTAGATGAGGTATTTTCATTTAGTGATTTCACAGCAGCAGAATAACATATACTGCCATTATTCTACAAAGTGCATCTCTGTGGGTGTGAAGAGTTGGCTTGGGACCAAGTAGCACTGGTTTGTTCCTGTTAGTGCACGCTGCTGTGCTTTTGTGTTCACTAGACACCTATGATACATAATATACTGTAGACTGCATCTTGATCTACTAACAAAATCATATACCAAGATCATAAGCATGTGTACATGTACGCTGATTGCACTCCAAAGCTCACTCACTGATCTGATTCTGCGCAGGTCTATGTTATCTGAGGATTATGGAACAGGACAAAAATAGCTACTTTTGATACTTTTGTGTGACGCTGTAGTATGATCAAGTGGGGCGTTTTTTATGTGGCAAATGTGTTTTTACTATAGATAATATTTAGTATTTCAAAATGTCTGTTTATGTCATGGACACTGGTCTCACTGCTGGATTACTACAATGACCATAAAGCTTTGCTGCACTCACCCCACCTTGTGGAGAGGGGGGGGGGCTGTCTTACTGAGACAACATGTAGTCCAGGAAGGAAGTGAGACCAGCGTCCATGACATCACTGGCACTTTGAAATACTAAAATATCTAAAAAGGCATATCACACCCATAAAACCTCAGGAAAGTGTTAATTGTCTCCCAAACACCATTCAAATTGAAACCACTTTTGGTTGCAAAAGCCCTTAAAATAGACCGCCAGAGCGCTCAGCCGCTTGACACGTTAGTGTTGCAGACAGCTTATACAGCACGTCATCAGTGGTGGAAAAAAGTACTCAATTGTTTTACTAAATAAATAAATAAAGTAAATAAAGTATCAATACTACAATGTAGAACCACTCCGTTACAAATAAAAGTCCGGAAATGTACTTGTGTAATGTACTTGAGTAAAAGTACAAAAGTATTGGCATCAAAATGTACTTAAAGTACCAAAAGTAGAAAGTACTCACTATGCAGCATGTCCCATTTCAAATGTATACTGTATGTATATAAATATTGTGAAAATAGACAATCTACAAGTTTGCAATCGCGACGCATTGTGAGCTTGTAGATCTGCTATTTTCAAATGGCCGAAATGTATATAGGGCTGAAGTGTTTAATGTATGTTTTGTAATAATAATCAAAGTAACTATAGTTTTCAACTGTAGTGGAGTAAAAGGACAATATTTGCCTCAGAGATGTAGTGGAGTAGTAGTAGTAAAAGTACTGGCAATTGGAAATACTCAAGTAAAGTACAAATACCTCAAAATTGTACTTAAGTAGCCTACAGTATACTTAAGTAAATGTATACTATACTTTCCGCCACTGCAAAGTGGCGCATGTAAACGTCTCGAGTGCATCTGCCTGAACTAGCTCGCAGGCTGTACGTACGCATCATGAGTCATGACAGGAATTTTGGCGTTGGAGTTGATTGAGCCGCATGAAGAAGAACCTGACAGAGTGCGTACACACCGATCAATACAAGAAGACGATAATGAGGAGGATTAGGCGATAATATAAAAAGTCACATTTCCTCGGTTGCTAAACCCTTCAAGTTGTTTCTTGTCTCTCCCTGCTTTCCCTGGCTGGCACCTTCCTGCTCCTGTATACATAGGCCTACTCTTAACCCACTGGTGGGCGGTGAGATGATTGCAAGTGGGCCCCCAAATAATTGCCAAAACATTTAGATTTGAAAACATATGATGTAAAAAACGAATTACCGTGGTATTTTTCAAATCTATTTTGTTCCAGGAACCACTGATCTGATATCTAACCGTATAAAGCACTGGCTCCCAAATTGGGTCGTCATTTGTGCATCACAGACACATTTTGATGGGTCCCTTCAAAACATAAAAAACGAAAACATTCCCATTTCATGAAGAAATCAACAAAAATAAATTCCATAATTTATCTCTCTTTTGGGTCTCTACCTTAAAACTTTGAGAACCACTGGTATAAACAAACCTGAACACACAAATACAACACTGCTGCTGCTGCTCAATGTGTTCCAGAAGGGAAAATGGAAAGTGTAATGACTGGTTACTTAGTCCCGAAAGATTGACGGGCTTTCTCCCAAAGGTGCTGATTAACTCTGCATTCCAATCTGATGCTGTCAACTAAGGTTGTGAGAGAGAGAGAGAGAGAGAGAGAGAGATGGAGACATAGAGACAAGGAAAGAGAGTAACATGTCCCTATGAAAGTCACGTAAATCACCCACGCATGCAATCACGCACGCACGCACGCACGCACGCACGCACGCACCCGTTATCTTTGGGTCAGCAAGGGTCGGCATAAGTCCTCTATTTACGGTATTTGTATGTAACTGTTTTGTGTATATGATGGGCTGCTGGCAATCCCATCGTTGACAGAACACACACACACACACACACACAGGCTTGTCTTGTCTTGTGTTTGAAAGGTCTGACCTTGGGGGTCTCAACGTGCCCACCCTGATGAATCATTAAACACTGTAAACAATGAGGTAAACATCTCTGAGGATCAGAGGGATAAACCCTTAACCATTTTGTACTATTTTAACACATTTTAAAATAGTTCAACAAGCCAATCTACTCGACACGTTGTGAGCCCTTAAAACAAGGCTCCAGACCTCTCAAAACAAACTGGTCAGGCTCCTACTTGGCCTCACCCCCCGAACCCACCTCACCCCTGCCCACTTTGACAGGCTGGGATGGCTTAGGGTCGACGACAGAGTACAGCATCTTGCAATGGGTCTGGTCCACAAGATTCGATACACCACCAAGATACCCATGTACCTGTCTAAATACTTCCTTAATGTAAACGAAGTCCACACCCACAACACCAGAGGGAGTGCAACAAACCATGTACAACCCAGATTTGGCACAAACAAGGGACTAAATTCTTTTCGCTCCTATGCCACCAAAATGTGGAACGCCCTACCAACAGTCATTAAGACATGTGAATCCCTTGACTCCTTCAAAACCGCTCTCAAAGGGCACCTACGGATGGCTGCAATTCGAAACTGGCCTCTGTAAAATCTGAATCCCCCCCACCCCCCCATCCCATTTTCCCTCACTGTATATAGTATCTTTTCCCTTTTTTGCTTCCCATATGATGAATTCCTGTTCTGTTCTTTACCTACAGAGAAATGTCTATTTGTATGTCTCTAAATGTTTGTATGTCTTTAAATGTTTTGATGAATTGAACAATGTGGACCCTGTTGTAAACAAGTGTAATGCTTAATTGGGTCGTCCACTCACAGTTGACAGTCTTTGTATTGAGTTTGTGCTTAAAATGTACTGTAAATTCTACAAACTGTTAATAAAGATTTCAATCAATCAATCAAAGCTTGTAGATCAGATATTTTTTGTCCTGAATCCTCCTGGCTTCGTATCTACACACACCAGACACACACCTCCATGTTTGTCACAATGACCACTCAGATCTTATTGTGCATGTTGTGAGTCAGACATGCCCCAATTCTCTCTCTCCCCCCTCTGTCACTTTCTCTCTCTCCTCATGTCTTCCTCGTTCTCCTCTCTCTATTTCTCTCTCTTCTTGCACGTCTACCAGACATATTTTACCTTTTCTAGTTTAGCCACTTAAAAACCCCCAGAGCTATTGCTGGGAAATATCCCTGAAGAGTTTCTAATACATGATAAATATTTAATCAAGATCCTCTTAGCAACAAGTAAGAAAGCGATCACACAACGCTGGTACCAACAGGACCCACCAACGAAAGAAGAATGGATGGACATTACTGAGGAACTGTATGTTATGGAAAAACTAACATTCATACTTAGACTACAAGAGGATAAGTTCTATAAAAAGTGGGATCTCTTCTCTCAGCCTAACGATAATGAAACAGGATTTCAATGAATGTATTTTGTAATATGCAAAAATGCAGCCTTTATGTGTATGTTTTCAGAAATGTAGCCAAAACTTGTGCGTTAATAATGTGATAAAGAGTTTATTTAAAAAAAAAAGTGATGTGTTGGTGAATCACACACATGTTTAACGGACAGTCGGCGGTCATATGTTAATGTGTGCGTGGCTAATCTTTTCCCATACATTCAGAGTGTGTCAGCCTGCAGGCAGCTCCACAAAAGCCTTTTGTGTGCTTCCAGTAACCCCAAGCAATGCCGGGCAGACTCCTTAATTGGCTATGCTCTGTTTGAGGCATTGAAGGAAGGGGATCCGTGCTCGGACTCGTGCACGTGTGTGTGTGTGTGTGTGGGGGGGGGGGGGACTTGATTTGTGAGGACACATTTCTTCCTGGTCCTCACAAGTGAAATGGTTTTATGGTTAAATAACCGTTTTTGTTAGTAGGCTGACGATTAGAAAATATTCAGGTGTGTGTGTGTGTGTGTGTGTGTGTGTGTGTGTGTGTGTGTGTGTGTGTGTGTGTGTGTGTGTGTGTGTGCGTGCGTGCGTGCAACCATGCAACTGTTCAACCGTGCATGCGAGCGTGAGATAGTTTGAAGAGGGTGATGACCATTAAATGAGTCCTTTGAACTCCAGAATGCTAATTTACAACTTGTAAAACCAGTTGAATTATCTTCAAATATTACATTAACAATAATCATGATAATACTAGTAATTATAACAATAAAGTGTGCTTGAGTGCTTATACACGTCTGACCTTGATATAATTTTGTTCATACAGTCATGCACACGCGCGCGCGCGCACACACACACACACACACACACACACACACACACACACACACACACACACACACACACACACACACACACACACACACACACACACACACACACACACACACACACACACACACACACACACACACACACACACACACACATTGATGTTTTACTGTTTAAAGCTGGAGGCCAGCTAGTGTCTCATTACCTTCAGCCCCATGCAGAGAGAGGCTTCAGACCTCATAACACAAACACATGGCCTCTGGCTTCACACATAGCATCACATGCAGTCTCCTAAAGCTGGGCCTCTAGAATGGCTAGCAGCAGGCATGACATTCTGAACCCAGTTTGTCTTTTTTGCAGCTTTTTTAAAAGTAAAACATTGTACATTTTCCACCACTGCCCCTGAGAAACACCACCCCTTCACGCTGGAATGTAACAACAGAGCGCCTTCTAATGGGACAATGTTTTTGCATTATTGCACACACTTCAGAGATTTGGATTAATCTGCTTGATCCAAGCTAATCTGCGACATCGATTTCCCAGCACGGATTAAGTGTGTTTGTAAATCAGGGGACAAAATTAAACAGAAACCTAAACGCTACGATAATATTGATGATAGGAGCATTGTTACTGAGTGATAGTTAGTTTACTTTGAAATTTTTTATTTCTTAGAAAATCGTTAGAAATGTTTTACTTTAAATGCCTTCATGCCTTCTTAAGACAGTAAATAATTGCCCTTTGTTTATAATGTGCTATACAAATAAAGTCACTTGGGCTTTTTTTGTGGGATTTCGACAGTTTTGTATTTCCACATAATTATAACAAAGCCATATTCTATTACCATTATACAACATTCTTTCTGGTTCCCCTGTTTTTCAAACCAAAGTGATGAATTGTGCTTCACATATAATATTCTATTGGCTAATCAATTCATGTGATTGCTTCTGCTCTCCAAATGTGTGGTGCGCTGTTCACAGTTTCCATTATCCACAGTATCCATTATATACACATATTATGCACATAATGTACTTTACTGTGCTATATGAACATATTTTTTTTACCTTTTTTTTAATCTAAGTCAGTAGTTAGAAAGAAATCTTTTCAGAAAACCTAGGTCAGGATTTAGAAGTTGTTTTTAAATCGGCCTCAAGGTCTGAATGGGTTAATACAGCATCACAATCATTTGATTATTTTGCAACTGAATGGCTGGAAAATGGAAATTAAGAGTTTACATAGTACACATAGCACATGCATAAACTTTCCTTAGTGATCTGGTTTCAGTATATATATATTTTTTTAATCTTCTGTATTATTAAGTTTATTGAAGCGGTCAATTTGTATTGGGGGTGGGGAGGGGGCAGGCAGGGGTCTAATGCATTTCCAGGGTTCCCCAGCCAAAACGTTGAGAACCCCTGGTGTAGAGAGATAGGAAACAGGTCTATAGGGGTTTTCAACAGGTAGTCAGTGGACCACGCGGTGGTCCGTGGAAGTATTGCGTGTGGTCCCTGACCATTCATTTAGTAATGTATAGGATTTGTTGACTTTTTTAAATGTCTTTCCACTAGTTGAGAAACAGTGAACTGAATGACCTGGTGAGTGGTGACCTATGATGACCGTCCATGTACTGTATTTACGGACAAGTTGGAGGTCAAGAAATTCAACAGAAAAAGAGAGTTGGAATCTCAAGAGGGGGAAGTGCCACCGGATTATCTGGTTGAGTCATTATTATTAGGAAACTATTAGTAGTCAAGACTCATCAATGGACCATTGGTTGAGAAAAACAGTGGAATGTAAACACAAAAGCACTCATCTGAGCCCAGGGGGGCAGTCAGCCAGATATTTCGTGAAGCCTCATTTGAAATCGGTAGTTCATATAATGGCCTGTTGTGGCGCTGGACTGGACCCAAAAAGCCCCATAGCTCCATAGAGGCCCATGTATTTTGGCCCAACTTCACCTAGACTGTATTACCTTAATAAACATGGTCATGAATACTTTCTTCTTCCAGTCACTAGTTTAAAGTCTCATTTCTAATGTCATAATATTCTTTTTGGAAAATTATGGTCCCATTCATTAAAAAAATGACCATAAAGTCGCGTATGTTCTGAGGGGCGTGGCTACCGTTACAGTCTATGATCGGGATTCCCCTCCCACTCAAGAGTCTTCTCCTCCCACTCGAGTCAAAATAAAAACCAACGGAGAAGAAGGGGGGAAGTCCCGCCTCGTTGTCTGGGCAGCCAATGACCAGCTGGTACAAAACAGAGCCAGCCAATGGCCAGCTGGTACCAAAAGATGGCGACTTACATCAGGAATTAGCATATCATTACAGGCTTCATTTTACGTTCATGTTAGACCCGGGGAACGCTTTGTCCATATTTTTTACAGTCTATGTCTGAGCCCAACACAACAGTGGTCCCCAGGTTGATTCTAAGTCAGGGTGGTGGTCCCTCATTCACAATCAGTTGAAAACCCCTGCTATAGAGGAGTGACATACGGCAATAGTCTACCTGGTACTCCATAACTCAACCACTCGGCTATCGGTGCAAGGCCACAGTCTAATTTAGGCAGTACACACACCAAAAATAGCAGATCTACAAGCTCACAAAGCATCGCTTCCACGACGTGTCGTGAGTGTGTACGTCGGCTATTATCAGCACCGTTGTATAAATCTGGCCGCACCATCCTGACCTCCTGTTTTTGGGCGGACAGAGGGAAATAGATTGGTTTTATGATCCGTTTCCTGACTGTGTTGTTTTAGTAGCATGAAGACAATACTTGATCCTCTCCACGGAAGACCCCATGCCTAGTATCTAATGGTCTCTGTCGGGTGGAAGCCTCATAAGTCCAAAACTGGGAGTCAAAAGTAGCAAAAATAGTCGATCTACAAGTATGCTCAAAACGCATTGCAATAGACTATTTTTGTTAACGTTATGAAACACTGCAGTATGACGAAGTAGGGCATTAAATGACGAAAAGATCATAAGAGATAAGAGGTTATTGCCCAAAAGAAACGTTACGCTCAAGGTCAGGGGTGGGCAACTGGCGGCCCGGGGGCCACATGCGGCCCCCACCTTCACTTAATGTGGCCCTCAGGTTAATATCAGAATACTGATATAATATTGGTTTCAGCTGTTACAATTACACAACATGCAAACATGACCTGCTTTAATTACTTCAGTCTAAATTAGTAGCTCAATGCTCAACACAAGTATAATATATGGCCCTAGGGTAGGGAGTGAGTGTGGAAATATAGTGGCCCTCTCCATCGTCAAAGTTGCACACCCCTGCTCAAGGTCATATGTCGGTATCGCACAGTGAAAATAGCAGATCTACAAACTTGCAATGTGCCATAAATGCAACATGCTGTGAGCTTGTAGATTGGTTAAACAAAAGTTCACCCAACTAAATTACTGTATACTAAGCAGTGACATTTCAGTTCTGTTGCATTTAATTTCTTCTTACAATTATTTACTTTAGGAGACGGGCATAGACCAGGTCAAAACTAAATGGACTTTACCTGTATGGGATTTCATTTTCTTTGTTTCCTGGTTGTTTAAGTACAGGTTGTTGCGTGATGTTCATGTTCTATGTCTCAAGATGAACCACAAACCACAATGTAAATAACCGTCAGGTTCTTTTGTGTATAATCGACTATAATCCAACATTTTTGTTGGGATTCTTTTAAACTGCCAATAAAGTATTCTATTCTATTCTATTCTACAGAAACTATAGATTTTGGGGTATTTTTGTTTCATAAATCAGACACTGGCCTCAATGGCCTCTTGTATAAATAAATACAAATATGTTACAAAGAAATAAAGGTCTTTTTTGTCGGCATGGTTCTGGAATGAGAAGAATGTAACACGTGGAAGCCAGAACCTGCTAGAAAGGACATTCCTTCTGTCTCTGTCCATGCCAAGCACTTTGATGCACAGCACCAAGCTCTGTGTGGGAACACCTAACCAAGTACATTTACTCAAGTACTGTACATTACTTTTACTTATACTCCACTACATCTCGGAAGCAAATATTGCACTTTTACTCCACTACATTTATTTAAAAACTTTAGTTACTAGTTACTTTGTTGATTTGGATTATCATTACAAAACACATTAACCACTTCAGCCCTATACAATTTGAAAATGAAAATTGATACAAAAAATCACACCCGCGTGAAGTGAGGGGCACTCTTATCATCGTACATCATCAATTAATTACTTGCGCAAGCAGAGCGCGCAAGTAATGTGATCGGCCTGGTCCATTTGTCGTGACAGCCGTTCCGCCATTTCAGGACCCCCCCAGAAAAACTTCAAATCTGTGCCCGTATTGCTGGACCAATGATGACGAAATGACCATATTTCTTACGTCATCATTTAGAGCTAGTCATACACGTATTTCTTACGTCATCATTTAGAGCTAGTCATACACGTATGTGTATGACTAGCTCTAAATGATGACGTAAGAAATATGGTCATTTCGTCATCATTGGTCCAGCAATACGGGCACAGATTTGATGTTTTTCTGGGGGGGTCCTGAAATGGCGGAACGGCTGTCACGGTTTTTGGACCAAAGTGACCACAGAATACCGCTAATCAACTTACAACTACACACTTTATACAGTATAGAGTATAGAGTATATGTATACATATATAGTATATGCCTATATACTATATATATACTATATATATTTCTTACGTCATCATTTAGAGCTAGTCATACGTATACTATATACATAATCAATAAAAAAATAATTTACCAAATTGTGCCTGATCTGCTGGGACCAGAGTACGTGGTGTGTATGTAAGAAATATGGTCATTTCGTCATCATTGGTCCAGCAATACGGGCACAGATTTGATGTATGACTAGCTCTAAATGATGACGTAAGAAATACGTGTATGACTAGCTCTAAATGATGACGTAAGAAATATGGTCATTTCGTCATCATTGATCCAGCAATACGGACACAGATTTGATGTTTTTCTACGTAAGCCTCAAATGTGTGTGTATGTGTATGACTAGCTCTAAATGATGACGTAAGAAATACGTGTATGACTAGCTCTAAATGATGACGTAAGAAATATGGTCATTTCGTCATCATTGGTCCAGCAATACGGGCACAGATTTGATGTTTTTCTGGGGGGGTCCTGAAATGGCGGAACGGCTGTCACGGTTTTTGGACCAAAGTGACCACAGAATACCGCTAATCAACTTACAACTACACACTTTATACAGTATACTATATATATACTATATATATTTCTTACGTCATCATTTAGAGCTAGTCATACGTATACTATATACATAATCAATAAAAAAATAATTTACCAAATCATACTTAATACTAAATGTTTACATGTATAGTAGGTAGCAAATAATTACATCTAAACATTAATCATTTCAAACGTTCGTTCACAGAGATACTGAGATTTGACAGTTTACAGCGGGCGAAAACATTACATGCGCGCTCTGCTTGCGCACTAGTTGGCCATTTATGGCCTACTAGTGTGCAACAAGCAAGTATGCACTCGACAGAGTGCAGTTCTAGTTGTTAATTGTGTAGGACAAAAAATTGCATATTTGCTCGTCTATATATGACGTAAATTCTCCATTCATTGTCAATGGGAATTTGTGTCTTTGTGTAAGACGAGAATCTACATTAATAGCTGAAAATAGGAGGGGCTAGCGCCCCTCAAAATAACGTGAGTACTTTTTCCACCACTGGGGAACACTCTGATATGGGCAAGACTTGACATGAGGTGTCCTATGCCCTGCGGCTGCGGATACGCACACCTTTGAAACAATGAAAGTAGGCTACATGTCTCTGTCAGGTGGAAACTGTTACTTTTCAGGATTCAAATTTTAAAAGAGCAAAAGTAGCAGATCTACAGGCTTTCAAGCTTGTGGATCTGCTCCTTTTGATACTGTAGTAGTAGGGCATTCATTTACGGAAAAAACCCCCACAAAATGTTAAAATTGGAGATGAGAGGTTTCTGCCCGACGACAACGATATGCACACCCGACACACACAAACACACACGTTGCCCATTTCCCACTGTGCCCAGGAGGGTACACCTGCGAAGACATGCGTCAAACAAGTGTGCTACAACAGCTGTTTCTCTCGCTCGCCCGCGCACACGCACGCACGCAGTGTCTATCAGAGCTGTGATTAATAAATGCCTCAGTCTCTCTCTAGCTGTGTGTGTTCTTGTGAATGTTTGTTTCGTCAAATGTCAACTGTTAGATGTCTTGGAGGCATGAAATAAGTATGTATGTACCGGTACCAGTATGTGTTCTTCTAACCAACTTGGGGCCGCAGTGGCTCAGTGTCGTATAGACTCTAACCATCCTTTTTCCCAAGTGGGAAAAAGGATGGTTCCCGGTTCGACGCCCCCCCTCCCCCCATTCTTTATGCAGAATGTCTCATTTCAAGTTTTCAAATGTATAAAAAATTAAAATCTTTTGACGCATTGTGAGCTTGTAGATTGGCTATTTTCAAATGGCCGATATGTGTAGGGCTAGGGTAATCCAAATCTACAAAATAACTACTAACTATAGCTGTCAAATAAATGTAGTGGAGTAGAATTAAAAATATTGGAAAGTACAAATACTCAAATTTGTAGTACAATACTTATGTAATTGCAGTAACTTGCGGTAACTTTCCACCACTGTATCTAAATATTGGTAGTTGCGGGTTGCCTTTTTGGGCATGTTTCTAAAAGTGTAGTTGCTTATTTGGGACTTGCTTCCTAATGTTGTTTAAATCAGTGGTTCTCAAACATTTTCATGTTGACAAGAATGGACCGCCAAATCAGTATGTAAATTTGACCGCCCGGAAAATATTTTGTGCCGGTGTTACATGCATGTTCTGCTTCCCTCTCAACTTCCTCATCCGCTCGTCGACATGCTTTGTACATGAGAAACTAAAAGCCCTCGAGGGAAGAATACAGACAGCTTGTCTCATGAAACTGTCTTCAATCATCTCTTTCTCGCGCGCACACACACACACACACACACACACACACACACACACACACACACACACACACACACACACACACACACACACACACACAACTCTAAGAGGATGAGACATTTAGGCTGAATCCTGTGATGGTGTGACCATGAATAAATGATGGTCTCAGCCATTACATAATGCACTTTACATGCATGTCAAAGAGCTGATGGCAGCAGGTTACTTATCGAGGACAACACACAACACAGATCCATACGTGATTTCCATAAAATGTATTTAGCTCGAGACCCAAAAGAGAGTTTGCCCGGGACACAAACTACTTAAAATATACAAGCTCACCACACTTTGTGTTGCTTCAGCAATTTTCACCACAGCTTAATCATTTGTTTTTTTTATTCATGGAATTTCTTTGTCTACACCAGGCCGAAGGCATGGGGAGAGAGTATGTTTTGCACTCCGTCAGTCCGTCCGTGTGAGTGCGTGCGTGCGTGTGTCCGTCCGTTACCAGCTAATCTCCGGCACCATTAACCAGGTCGATGCCAAATTTTGCACACACTCCCTGGATGCCAACAATGAACCTCTGCCCCAAATGTCCCAGAACGGCCTGTTATAGCGCCACCAGGAGGCCGAATTTTTTTTCCTCCAGATTCTGTCCAAAAATCACGCAAATCGTTACACAGTATCTCTATAGTCATGTGTTCAAGACGGATCTGTCCGATATTTCATATTCCATCCTAATTGGCCAACATTGGCGAAAGTTTGCAGGATTGGCCCATTTTGAACAAAAAGCCTCAAATCATGAGCGTGCAATTTACGTGAAATCTTTCACAGACTTTCCTATTAGGCTGAGGAATATATCCCACCCTTTTCACATAGCCACCAACAGGTGGATTTTTGCAAAACACATTTTTGGAACAAAATGCCTCAAATCATCCAATTGCCATCCAAGGCGTATGAAGTAATGGCACCCTTTTCACATTGGCCTATTATAGCGCCACCAGGAGGCCACAACTTGATATGCCCTGGTGGAGACCTGTGCCCCGAGGGGCACTTTATCTAGTTTGTTCTAAAATTTAAACAATTCTTCAAATAATTTATTTAATTTTGTATTATTTTGGGAGGTGGAAATCTTTTGAAATATAAATATGTATTTACTGTTTAGGAACCACTGCCATATAGCCACAAACAACAACAAATGGGTGTAGTGCTCCTTTAAGTGGTAAATGATTACATGGAGTAACCGTCTGGTAGGGTGAATGTGGAAACTTCACGTACACTGAGACTGTTGCCGTTGGAAACCGAGAAGAACCCATGCAGCCGTTGGAGGTTCGATGAACTCAACTTCCTGGTATTCATCCACTTCCTTCCTGTTAGCCAATTAGAAAACGGCCGGCGGTGACCTGCACTGTTTCCCAAACACTGGGTCCCGACCCATTTGTGGTTCGCCGTCCACGGACACATTTTCCTTTTTTGGTTTCCTACGTTTGAGAAGTACTGATAGAGGAACAAAGTCGATTCGTGCTGCATTATTTTGCATGACGCTGTATAGTATGATCAAGTGGGCTGTTAAAGTAAGGAGATAAGAGGATTATGCCCCACAACAACGTTGTAACAAGCATTTAGTGAGGACAATTAAGTGAATTATTACAGTCATAGAGTAACTGTCTATAATATAGACAGTCCCTATAGACTCTATATGGTGAATTATAGAAACTTCACATACACCCCCAGACCCCTCAGAGAGAACATAAATGCTCCCACGGTGGGGGGGGGGGGGGGGGGGGGGAGGAAGCTGTGGAACAGATCCTCAGGTGATGGCCGTTATGGGGTCTCTTAACCCGAACCGCCCTCAGGTTAGGAAGGCTGACTCAGTACGTTACGCTGACCCAGTTTCCTGCACTCTCTCTCCTTATCTTCCATCCACCCCTCCCTCCCTCTCCTTTCCCGGTGTAACTGATAGCCTTCATCACAAGAGAGAGAAGAAGTCATCTGGGAACGACGTTAAGAAGAGGAAATGTACTGTGTGGGGGGGTGGGGGGGATGGTGGGGGTCAGGGGTTGGGTCACAGACAGACAGACAGACACGTGCACACAAACACACACAGACAGACACACACACACACACTACTACTACTAATACAGTCACTTCAAAATAGATCTTATTGTACACGGTAGTTTGAATGTCTATTTTTGACCAGACATGAGACACAAACACTCGCATGCATGTGTGCACGCGCGCATGCACACACGCTCAATTATGAGCCCTCTGCAGCATCCCTGCAGCTCCCATGTCACTAGAGCATCTGTCACATGCTGGTGAAAGCAGATCTTCAGAAGGCCGAAGGGGACCTGGGGGTAAAGTTGAGGTGGAACCCGTTCACTCACAGCTGACAGGGAGAGGCACCGTGTGTGTGTGTGTGTGTGTGTGTGTGTGTGTGTGTGTGTGTGAGGGTGTGTGTGTGTGTGTGTGTGTGTGTGTGCACGCGCGCACGCAGGGCAGGTGCATATGTCCATGGGTATGAGATGTTTGAACATTTGTGTCTCTTCAGTGTATTTGTGCATTTTAGTCAAGGCTGGAGATTTAGTGCGTGGCATGTTTCACACACTCCAGAGTCCAAATGCAGGCTCTGTTACTGTAGATGTGCACATGCATGTGCCGTCCGTAGCTTCTGTTGGGGGAATTTATGAAGCACACATCTGCTGAAAAATAGCAGGGAAAAACAAGCTGCCCTAGTGGTACTTAACCAGCAATATCCTGTGTATGTCTGTCTACCGGTCTGTGTGTCTGGGTGTGTGTGTGTGTGTGTGTGTGTGTGTGTGTATTTGTGGATATTGTACTATATTCATCTGTTCTTGCACTCCTCTTTGTTTGCTTTGACAGTGGAATGCAATACCATTATTAAAAATAGCAAAACAATTAATACTATTTCTAAGTCCCATGCTACATCCCCGTTTGTTTACGTTGATAAGAAATACTCAGTTTGTATCTCTCTCTCTCTCTCTCTCTCCCTGTCAGACACACAACCCACCCACTCTATTAGGACCTATCTGAATCTGTGTGAGAAAGTGTGTGTATCTTCAGTGGGACATGCCCAGACATGCCAGACAGACAGAGAGTGGAATGCATGTTGTTCTCAGGGTTATTCTGGCAGACAAGGAGAAGGCTGTTTCTTTCTGCTCTGCACGTACTAACAATCACAAGCACAAGGTCAGTCACCCTGGTGGCCCCGCCGCGAGCCAGCTACCAGCATCATCAATACAATGCCCGCCGCTATAGAAGCATCAGTGTGTGTGTGTGTGTGTGTGTGTGTGTGTGTGTGGGAACACCTCTGTGGAATGCAGTGGTGGAAAGTAAACTAAGTGCATGTACTTAAGTACATTACTTGAGTACAATGTTGAGGTATTTGTACTTTACTGGAGTATTTACGATTTGCAATACTTTTACTTCTACTCCAATCCAAATGTTGTACTCCACTACATGTATTTGAAAACTTTAGTTAATTTGTAGATTTTGATTAGAATTACAACACATACATGAACCACTTCAGCCCTATATACATTTCGTCCGATTCTAACCGATCTACAAGCTCACCAATACTTTTGTACTTTTACTCAAGTACATTTTGAATAGCGGACTTGTACTTGTAACAGAGTACTTCTACGTACATTACAGTATTGATACACAGTGAACGCACACACGCACACACTCACTTGTACTACTGTAGTTGGGAGGACATCAACATTTCAGGACAGTGATTTTGAGAGTAAATCTTTGAGTGGTGCAACCACTCCCTTACGGAGCTATGTGTGTGGCTGGGTGGCTGGGTGGCTGGCTGGGTGGGTCTGAGCACGAAAACAGCACGATTGTTTTTCACCACCTTTGCACAACCTAACACACACACGCACACTGTATATATGATGATTTCGGGTGTGCCAGTACAGTACTGTCATTTCTCAACCGTTTCGGATCTTGGGCCCGCCCCCCTGGGGTGTTCCGGGGACCCCCGGGGACCCCCGGAGACCCCATATGGTAACTCTCTCATCTCTCTACCGTTTCGGACGTGGGGCGGCTCGCCGGTCCTATGGGTCTGGAACATTCCCGGGGACCCCCACACGGAGTTGCACCACTCACTTCACACGGGTGTGATTTTTTAATTTCGTGGCAGTTTTTGACATACTTTGTTCGTCCTCTTATTGTTCTTCCTCGATTTGTTCTAGGCCAGTTTCTTGTAACGGTCCTACTTTACAACTTGGCCTTGGCTTTTACACGGTGTCATCTTTATTGTAAACACAATTTTCTTTCCCACCATGGATCCTAATGCATTGCAGACACGCACGCGTGCACACGCTCGCGCACACACACACACACACACACACACACACACACACACACACACACACACACACACACTGATGCACTCACAGTGGTCTCTGTGGACTTGGCTGCTTAAACTGATATATCGTCTGTCACATAAGAGGGTTTTGGAGAGAGAAGTGTTGAACTGCTCCTTAATCCAAATGGATCTCCACTGGAAAAGACCAGAGAGAGAGAGAGAGAGAGAGAGAGAGAGAGAGAGAGACAGAGACAGAGACAGAGACAGAGACAGAGACAGAGACAGAGAGAGAATAAGAGAAAAAGAAAGAAAGAAAGAAAGAAAGAAAGAAAGGAAGGAAGATAGGAAGGAAGGAAGGAAGGAAGGAAGGAAGAAGAAGCGGAATCATTTATTATGATGGTACTGTATGTGTTGACGCCTTCCTAAAATTGGGCAATGGCTGCATGTCTCAGTTTCATGTATTACTACATTATACAATATGGCTATTGGCTACTATATCATTCTAACAATCAAATTATATCGCCATAAATAAATGAAGACACAAATAAACTGTTTCCAAAGGCTGTTCATAATTAACCCCTATAAAGTTGTGTCAAAACATCTTGGCTGGAAAAGCAATTACAATTCGTTGTTGTCGGGTGGAAACCTTGCATCTCCAAAACAGATTACAGTGAAAATAGCTGATCTTGTAGATCTTGTAGATCGGCTATTTTCACTACTTTTGTGCGACACTCTTGTACGATTCATTTACGGAAAGAAAGTTGAAATCAGGCGCGCAGCTACGGGTGGGCCTGGGTTGCCCAAATCCCACTATCCCAGAATGCTGAGCTCCCCTGTCTCCCCAGAGTTAGATGGTCAGACCCCAATCAAAAAGCCTTGCCTTGCATTGAATTTATTTAATTTTATTTGTGTAAAAGATTTGCTAGTAAAAAATGGAAAATAATGAACTGTCTGCAATTTACCCTGACTGACGCACATGCACTGCAGTGTGCTGTGAATCATTTACAATAGCCTCATCTAATTCAAGCGGATTTATTTCTATTTGTATTATACAGCTTATGAAATATGAATGATTGCTAGCTAGCAGCTATTGATATTTGTTTAGATGATAATGCTCATGACTGTGATGGCAACTGCCCGGCTGTCACTCCGGGGGCAATATAACCCGAAATATAACCGAAATAAATAACGCAGGTCGGGCGTGCCGGCCCA
Organism: Protomyctophum parallelum; assembly: GCF_964188405.1. NCBI lineage: Eukaryota > Metazoa > Chordata > Actinopteri > Myctophiformes > Myctophidae > Protomyctophum > Protomyctophum parallelum. The sequence goes on from NC_139713.1 coordinate 22,288,653, forward strand.
CCTGGCAATTGTGAGGCCCATCTAGAATCTCCTTTCTGGCTGCGCCTCTGGTTGAAATAGGGAGATACAAGGTTTCTGCCCGACAGCAATGAAATGTGCCAAACCATTGCAGTAAATAAAGCACAGATAGAAGCAGATACAGTAGTAAGAAGTTGAGATCGAACTTGTCAAGACACATTGATTGAATATTACATTTGCATGTATTACATATTTTCATTGTGGTCCAAGTAAACATTCAACAACTAAGACAAGCAACAAGACAACAAACAACAGCGACTCAATACAAAATAAATATTAAAATACGAAGTTTAAAACTATTCATGATGATAGTATAAAATGAGAATGGAATGGGGGACCAGGGACGCGAACACATGGAGCATACATGGGCAACTGGCAGCCCGGGGGCCACATGCGGCCCCCACCTTCACTTAATGCGGCCCTCAGGTTAATATCGTTGATGGGTAATTTATCCCATCATGATAAAAAAATGTCAGGGGAGGACTGTAAAAAACCCCTGTAACTGAATCTAAAGATAATAGCTTCGTTTCGCAAAAGGCTAGAAGCTGCGAGCTGCTCTCCGGAGCGGAAAGCCAAACTGCTCCGGATGCCTCACAGTACATACTTTAGGAGTAATCCCATTACAATACTTATACTTAACTTTAGCTTTTACCAAAATACTTTAAGTAAATAGCTAATATGAACAGGAAGGATTACCCCATCACCAAAAGATTACCTTATTTCACCAGAAAGAGAGACGTCCATTTCAGAGGGAGGTTTTTAGTCGTTTTATATCATCGTTTCAGAGAGAAATAGAACATGGATTCACAAACACAGCAATAATAATCAAATACAGAGCCTAGACCCCGTGGGGTCTAGTAGAATGGTTGGGTTCTCTCTACCGTCTCCCAAAATGGAATCCGGTATATATACTTTTACAAAACAAAATGGAGGATGGTACAAAGCGACGTGGCACGACACGAGGAGTAACGTACTCAAAGTATGGAAAAGTACTGGAATGGAAAAATACAAAACACAGAAGTCTATCTAGGCCTCAAAGGATAAATTTGTCAGGGAAGGGGGTGCCGGCCCGGTTGCTATGGCACCCGGCTGATAAGATAGCCATGCGAGGTCAAATTCATGTAGGGAGACAGAGACTGTACAACACTAACTAAGCGCCAAAAGACAGCGTGAAGTCACAGGGGCAACCAGATTAAAAGGGTCAAAAGGTCAAAGGAAATGAACAATCAAGCATAAAATATAAACAGATAGAAATTATCTATCAAACGTAATACTGCAGCTCTTAACAATTCCAAACATGCAAACATGACCCGCATCTATAGTATTAAAATGTTACTGCCGTATTTGTTTATGTCCAATGTATTTAGTTCAGAATGTTAACAGAATTATAACTAAATGCATCAATAAAATACAAAAGGTTACTTTTCAGGATTCCAATTCAATAATAGATATCTGAGATATTGCCCCCCCCCCCCCCCCTTCTGGCCGCAGGGGGTACTGCGCCCTGGGTGCGTTTTTCGCATTTTTAATTCACTAATTAATTCATTATTAATTTATAAGTTGTTAAATTGGCCATTGACCATATTATGGTCAATGCCTGCGTGAAAAGTGGGAGTGATTGGTGCAGGCAGTGAGGAGCTACGGCAGTCACAGTGACACAGACAGACACACATTCAGGGCACACATCCCGAGAGTGCTGGACACTGTCTTTGAGAGCTGCTGCCAGCATGCAAACTGTTTCTCCCACATAGAGTGACACACCTGTGGCAACTTTATCCTGAGTAGGGAGATTGCCAGGTGTCAATCGTCGTTAAGTGGTGATGGCCTGTTAATTATCCAATTAGTCAATTAAGAGTCAATTGTGACTCTGGCCGTCACAACATTCAGACATTGTCAGAATTATAGTATGATGATGATAGTATGATTTGTTTTGCTTTCCTTGACCGCAAATGTTAAAGATGGAGTGCCGTGATGTTTGTACTTTTTCTGTTTTGTATGTGTCTACTCTATGTAGACCCCAGGTGTGGTTAGAATATTCAAATATGTCTTGTATTTATTGTTTCTCAAAAGGCCCAATCGAAATGACAGTGATATAGTGACATCACAATATCATGGGATAAGAGATTCTGCTGTCTAAATTGTAGATTGTACAATTGTCTTGGAACCATTGAACCATTGAGTCCAAAGAACTAGCAAATAGCCGATCTACAAGCTGACAACACGCCTCATTGCGAGACATTGACTCCATCGTGTGATGCAGTATGAAATGGGGCTTAAAAACAACATCCTCTATTAAAATTGCCTTGCGGTTGGACGGTGGACAGTGGGCGTCACATCACAGACGTATTGTCTGCAACTCTGCACGCCAGTTTATCCTGGGCACATATTTATACAGTAAACCATGATGGTGTTACTGATGATGTCATAAACGGGTGGGGCATGCGTTCCCAACGTGCATTGTTCCCGGCCTGTGTTGTTGCCCTGATTAGGCTGTCTGGTGCCCGTTTAAAAGTCTTTTACACACATGCATGCTGCGTGGAATGTTTTAGATCGGTGATCTACAACAATATATGGCCCACTTACAATATCCTCATGAACCCACCTCAAATAATGAAGATTTGAATGACATAATACTAAATAACTACATTGGTTCCATTGATTAAAGCAGCAAAAACCAGCAAAGCAGCAAAAACCTGCATCTCTCGTCCATCCGTTAGTCACCCCACGGCACTATATATGGTCACGCCTGTGACATCACACCTCCATATATGCCATACATGGAGAAGACTGGATAATCTGCATATATGGAGCCAGCCAGCAATATTTTTGAATTTTCGTTTTTTCATGTCATATGAAAACAGGGAATCATAGCTTCAAATTGACATATTGGTTGTTCAGTTTGACCCACCAGTTTTGGAGATATGGCTTATAGAGTAATGTCTTGCCGAAAACCGCGAGTTGAGAAAACAGGCTTGAAAGGTTCACTTCTGTGGTCTCTAACATTACACCTAGCTAGCTAGCTACATGTTTAAGCATTTATTTCATATTTCAATTTCAGCTCTGACACTTATTTCAGACATGCTCTAGTTACTAGAGTCTAGTATGTGAAGAGTCTGCCTGCATGTGCTATCAACTCATTTTGGAAAAAGGAAAAAAAGGTTTCAGTTTTCTGACATTTCAGACATTATGTTGATCTTCCCTACCCTGTACCCTGTACATTCAAGACACGCTCCATATACGGCCAGTACAGAATTCATTCCATATGTTGATCTGACCCCCCCATGCCAAAGCGCCAGCGCTCGCCCAGCAGTCTGCCGTCTGCCGTCACCCAGGCGGATGCGTGCACGCAACCTCGCTTCTCTTACTGTTAGTTATAATGCCACGTGGGTGTTTGCATGTGTCTTAGTGTGTGCGTGTGCATGTGTGTGTGTGTGTGACTGTGTGCGCGCATGGCTGTGTATGCGTGTCACATTGACCACCCCAGTGATGCAAAGCAGCCCGGTGGCTGACGTCATTATATGTGGTAAATTAGTAGGCATTTTATAAAGGGTTTATTTCAGCTCTTGATTACAAACAGAGTGACAACATATTTCTTTGCTATCAGAGACTCTAAGCACTTTAATTACACTTGAGGAGGGGGTTGACAATAATTACAGTACAGCAAACTGCATAGCATGGTTAGTAACTGCGTGCGTGCGTGCGTGCGTGCATGCGTGCGTGCGTGCGTGCATGCGCACTTCTATTACTTTAAAAAAATGTCCCACAAGGACGGTAGTAGACATTTGCTTCTTTTATGGTTTAGGGTTTTTTTTTTTTTTTTTGAGTTAGGCTACAATTAGGACAATATTCAGGTTTGGGATTAAGGATTATATTCCCAACATTTAGAGGTTAGGTTTAGGGGTTCGGGTTAGAGTTATGCCATGGTTGTGCACCAGTGTGTCACGCACCGCCAATAATAGCCAATCTACAAACTCATGCGACTGTGAGCTTGTAGATCTGCTTTTGTTTGGTTATAAATTGGTGATGTCATTAAGACATGTGAATCCCTTGACTCCTTCAAAACCACTCTCAAAGGGCACCTACGGACGGCTGCCATTCGAAACTGGCCCCCATAAAAGTCTGAGTCCCACCACCACCCCCTTTTCCCCTCACTATATAAAACATGGGAAAAACATGATATTTTCCCCCTTTTTACCTCCTTTTATGATGATTTCCTGTTTTGTTTTTTATATAGAAAGAAGTGTATATTTGTACATCTCTAAATGTTCTGATGAATTTAAATGGTGGACCCTAAGTGTAATGCTTTATGATGTTGTATTGAGTTTTGCTTTCGTTTGAAATGCATACTGTTAATCAATCAATCAATCAATCAATGTCCCTTGGGTGACCGTCAATGGAAACTCTGTTCAGAGGAAAGTGCACGCAGCGATCTTATTGTTCTGCAGTGCAGAGTCACATTTTGTCAAGAGTGTCGTTTCCTTGACCCTCTTCCTCCGGACGCAGCTAGCCGCCGTTTCCTTCTCGCACATCAAGGAAACTCTTATAGGTTTCCTGTGTGTGTCACAGTTAATACAACCCGGGGGGGGGGGGGCATAAAGACTTGTTGGCTTGATGACAGGACATCCCACTCATCGCTTCACTGTTGTCGTTGCACCCCCGGCCCCACTACCACCACCACCACCACACACACACACACAACACAACACAACAACACACGCACGCACAGAGCCATACACAGACTTCATCTCTGTAATTTTGGTGACTCCAGTTCTTCTGGATGCTGGGTGTAGTCTACACAAATCACCTCTCTCTCTCTCTGTCTCTCTCTCTCTGCCCCCCCCCCCCACACACACACACACACACACACACAGTCTGTCATTCACCCTCTGTCTCTACAGTCTACTACAGTGTCATTTTGGTGAGCCCAGATAAGGGTGTAACCTATTTCTGGTAAACGCCAGACCACAAGGCTGGCTGTGGCATCTTAATCTTAATAGCAACGAGGTCTGTACAGAGAGAGAGAGATAAAGACACAGATAGGGACAGAGAGAGAGAGACCTATTATACTGAGAGAGTGAGGTGGTATGAGTTCAACAAAGAGAAGATCTAGCGTCACCAAAATAGTGCCGATGGTTTCAGCTCTCCTGTGCGTCCTTGCGCGTCTGTGCGTGCGTCCGTGCGTGTCATTTTAATTTTGAAATGTAGGACAAGAAGATATAGTTCTTGTTTTGTGTTACACACACAAAACCCAGGGTGTTCAATATATAGTTCTCAAATGTATATGCACTGATTAAAGAAAGCCTTCTTACGCCAGGGCTCCACTGGGCGCGTCTGCATCGCGTTGCGTCACGCGTGCGTGCGTCAAAAAACGAACCGGTTCAATTTTATGGTGACGGAGACGCGACGCAGACGCGCCCAGTGGAGCCCTGGCGTTACAGTGACTTTATTGTTCGGCCTCATAAACTGGCTTGCAGCTGTATAAAGAATGGCTTGTTAACCCAGCTGGTAACTTTACTTCCCCTTTCCGTTAATTGCCATTAGCGCCATACTTGATCCACTCGGACCACCAGTCAGTGAGTCATGATCAAAACCTGTTCCCCTGATCATTAAACGCCTTGAGGGCCCTGGACGGAGGTTAATCAAAAGACGGAACATTAATCATTCCATAACCGAGCGCACCGCTCCACAGGCTGGGGGGCGCCAAACATTCGAGGGCATGTCCGGTTGGGATGTCCAAAGTGGTCCCCCTCCATTTTAATGGATGGGAGGGAAAATCTTAAAATGAGAATAACTCTTGATCAATGCTTCCATGTTTTTGACGGCCCAACACGGTCCCGTCACTAGTCGCGTTAGAAGTAATCATATACCTCCCGTTGTTGTCGATCCCCTCTGGGGTGTTTTGGTTACATCTAGCTACTTCAGCTACATCCAAGATGGCGCCTTGTGCACCTTGAAATGGGCTCCGAAGCTGCTAATCGCTGGGCACGCTGATTTACTGGTTCCAACTACATCCGGGCATTCAAGGTGTTTAACAGCAAACCTCTGCCCTTTCTGAAGTTCATAAACAGGCTGTGGATTTGAATAGGTGAGGCCCGCAATGACCTCCAACAATGACCTTTAAACAGTTTAAATGACATAAAATGCATTTAAATGCATGTTTAAAGACATGCAGATGAAAATACAGATGTATCAAAGGGATACAAGGAGAGAGAGTCGTCATTGAACACCCTTGTCCAGGTACCGGGTCAAAGCTCAGTCCTCACTAGTCACTCATCACTTCTAGGTCTTTGTCTTTCTCCAATCTCCACACTACAACAAACATGGAATTCAACCCACCAGTGGTGGGAAAAGTACTCAATTTTTTTTACTTAAGTAAAAGTATCAATATTGTAGTACAAAAGTATTGGTATCAAAATTAACTTTTATATACCAAAAGAAGCACTCATTATGCAGAATGTCCCATTTCACGAGTTTTCAAATGTATAAAATGTTTGTTTTTTTTACTTTTGAAAATAACACATCTATGGATACAACACATTTTGAGCTTGTAGATCGTCTATTTTGAAACGACCGAAATGTATATAGGGCTGAACCTGGTTACTCTATGTTTTGTAATAATAATCAAAATCTAGTAACTAGTAACTAAAGTTTTCATATAATTGTAGTGGAGTAAAAGTACAATATATTTGCCTCTGAGATGTAGTGGATTAGAAGTGAAAGTACTGAAAATTGAAAATACTCCGGTAAAGTTACAAAAAGTACTAGAGTAAATGTAACTGGAACCAACTTCTTCCTGGTCACCATATGTCACTTCTAATGAAACCCTGTCAAAAGTTGCTATTTCTATATCTGCACAGTGCATTGTGCTCTGCAGCCTATATATATATATATATCTCTCATCGTGAGCTAATATTTTCTCCTATGTAACAAATGCAGAAAGCAAATATCCATTGGGTATTTCTGCCTCCCAGCATGCAAAGAGACAATATTGTGCTCTGGGATTCCTCGTTTCCAGGACTCGATTCGCTGGGGTGCTGCTGGGGGCATAAAATATGTATGTGCAGTCTGATATTTAGGTTAGATAATATCACAATTGAACTATTTAATTTACAATGTACGGTCTGCATTCTTGCGAGCGGCGGAAGTTGAGAGTAACATAGCTCTAAATGAAACGCATTAGAGCTATGGACCAGAGCTAGGCGTGGCGGTAGTTGTTGAAAAATAATGACCGACAGGATGTTTAAACACAGAGAAGAAGTCGAGGTGAAGGGCACTGTTAAACACTGCTACACTCCTACATAAAGGTCATTGCTCACTAGAGGAGGTCTCAGGTCTCAGGGTCAGTTTCACTTTTAGATGTTGTGGTTTGGACCAGGAAGTGTGTGCAACAAGACCATGTGACAATGAATGAGTCACCCAGAGTCTCTCTGAGGTGAGATCATGCACACTCTCTGCCTTCTCTGAGGAGAGATGGTGTCCGTTTAATTAAACTGACACGCTTTGTTCCTTATTTTTGGGAATCAATCGATGACACACATCTTACAAGTTCAAACGGCACATATACATAATACTATCATACAGGTAAGGTTGTCTGTCAACCACTCTAGATTTAGTCAACTGAACCCAATGATGCCGGGGGTTCAAGTGGTTAATATAATATACAACACCTGTACATCATAAACAGTGAGATTTGACCTTTTTCTGGGTGTCCCTATATATTTGTTTGAAATAACGGACTCCGGTCCGGTTGTCCCTTATTTGAATTTCAGATAGTTGGCAAACCATTAGCCACATGGGAAATTCACTTTCAGCTTACCCCAGCTGCCGACAGCTCAGATGGATATGATATGATCACTCAGGGGAGAGCAGAAGGGGTTCCAACACATAGTAGAGGCCGGGCAGCCAAACGGGGACCTTCTGTTTACCCAGACGGCCTCTCCAACCAATCAGCTACAGCCGTTTAGGCTTCTGTGGACAGAAATATGATACTATTTCAGTTCAACGGCATATTGCACATATTGCAGTATTGGTACTTATACATACAAAATGTGAGTACTTTTTCCACCACTGCCATTAGCTAATACTGTACCAGCAACTACTTCCCTCTTGAACACTTTAAAATCCCTATACTTAGTAAGCAAATACTACAACAAATATCTTCGCCAGAAATAGCAGATATATAAGTTCACAGGCGTGAGCTTCTAGATTGGCTCATTTCTGCTTAACCCATTTAGGTCAGGAACGCATCTGTGTCGCCTTAGCATTTAACCACTTTAACCATTATTTTTAACTTTAGCTGTAGAGTGTCGCGCTACAAGCTTGTAGATCTGCTATTTATTTATTTTTTACGTGAAAACACATGCAAATCTTTGAATATATATATATATATTCGAACACAGCGAAAGTTTTATCTCAAATCTTTGCTTCTGGGACGTCCCTGAAACAACATATTTTGAGATGGGGGTCGGCGGCCAATTACATATATTTGTTGGGGCTCCTTGAACATGAAATAGTTTGAGAACCACTGATATACTGTAGCAACATTTTTCAGAAACTGTCAGGATTTAGAAGACATTATTGTGTAGAATCCTCCCCACTCCAGAACAGGGTGGTTAAGCGGTTGACGACAGACAGTTTGGTTTCACTCTCTCATTTCACGTGGCGGTATAAGAACCACGTCTATTTCAGCCCACAACACAGACTGACACGAGGTCAGTGACACCGGGTTCTCCGTGTCCCACACGTTATTCTGCGGAGAGCTGTAATCTTGTGGTTGTCCTGCCTAGAGATCCATGTGGGAGGAACATTTAGAAAATCATTCATGCATTCTGCAAAAGCAATCTGGTTTCACAGGATTTAAATGATAGAAGCCTCCGTTGTTGTTCGTGGAGGGAGGGTCCTAATAGGTTGATGAGCTCCGTAAGATTTGATTCGGTTCTCTTCTGTTCTGCTCTATGGTGGAAAGCAACTAAGTACATAATTTATACGCAAGTTCTGTACTTTTTACAGTACAGTTTTGAGGTTCTATTTGTTTTATTTGAACACTTCAAATGTACAATACTTTTAGCTAGGTAACATTTTGAATACGGGACATTTATTTGCAATATAGTATTTCTACGTTGTGGAATTGCTACGTTTACTACTTACTACTGTAATTGAAAGCAGTTAACACATAAGAAGCCAGATTCTTCTTTTCTGATGTCATTTCTAGATAAATGTATAATTAATAAAAGTTATGTAACTTTTTTACTGTAATATCTGTTAAATAAACCCTTCTTGAGGCTATGTATTCCGGGCGTTTCTTTCTGAGCTTGGAAGACGGGTACTCCCATTCACGCATTTTAATTTCTCTTTTCTAGAATAGTAGAATAGTCTTTTATGCGTGGATGCGTTCTAAACTGTTTTTCACCTATGACAATAATCCATTACATTTAGTTCGATTAGCTGCACCCACACAACAGATACAACATATATTCAGCGCGGATACAAGCTTTCTGCATGACCGGCTGCAATAATATTTTTTATGCATTGCTCATGACCTCACAGACATGTAAACAAAGCAAACTGGACGTGTAAGAACATACGTACAGTGGGGACTTCTCCCTGGGTCAGGCCTCTCTCCTCCTGTGGGTCTTGCTGCCTCACATTGTCCACCTCCAGTGGTGGTGAAGCTCTTCTGTCTAACGGTGCAGTTTGACAAGTGTTCTTCTTGGTCACCAGGTGCTGCTTGTTATGTCCTGCATCCACTGCGTACAACAAAAATAATAAAGAATATAGCAACAGCATTTTTCTAATTGCCCAGATCTGTAGGTGTTGCTGGACATTAAAACCAGGAAAGCATCTGTGTAATTTTAAATGTTTTGCTATATTAGCAAGTAGCAACATTAAGTCTATAGTCCAGTGGTGGTTCTCAAAGTGTGGTCCCGGGGACCTCCCAGGGGTCCGAGGAGGGGCTCCACAGGGTCCCCAGCAAAATGTGTTACCGTGGCTATTTAAAAATAGCCAATATAAAAGTTTATAAATCTGAAATAATTTTGAACATTTTAGAAACATCTTGAACGTGAGTTTTGAGTGGTGCAACCACAGTCAGAGACACAGCTATGTGTCTCTGGCTGTTGTGTATTCTCACTTGGTTACATGTGTAGATACAGATACACACTCTTATTGGTAGTTGGCAGTTCCAATTATTCTTATTCTTCTTTATTATTATAATTTTACTTATTTTTGACTAATATCTATCTAGTGCTACGGTCCATAGCGTATGGACCACTAGAGCTATTAGAGTGCCAACTTGGCAGCCAACACTTAGCTCTAACCCATAGCTGGCTCTAATTCCTATGCAGGCATTAGAGCTATGGACCAGAGCAGAGCTAGCCAGTAGCCAACACTTAGCTCTGTTCCTTAGCTCTAATGCATTCAGCAAAGGGCATTAGGGCTATGGACCAGAGCTAGCCAACACTGAACACTAACTGAGCACAGTTGGAGGACGTGACGTCCTAATAAGATAGATGTACATGCAACAACTTCACTAACTCACCATGGGCCCACGTGTACTTATTTTCATTGGTGTGGTTTATTATTAATTGTTTTGTATATCTTTACCTGTTTCAGGCTGTTTGCATTTGGACTGGACAGCTGTCCATTCCAAACCGTGTTCTTCCTCAACACAGTGACGGTGTCCCACTCGCATTCTGCAGTGCTCCACCTTATTTAACGTCAACTATACTTTTGGAGTCTTCTCACAACAAACGCAGCTTCTCGAACTGTACTTGTCAACCACGCACGTTTGTATGAGGCTAAATTGAAAACAAAGTGAATGACACTGATGTTTACAAGGCAGCTAGGCTGCAGCGACCTCTGCTGGCAGTAACGTTGTGGCGTCAGGTTGTTGAGAATGTGTGGTTTCTATCATATCTGGTGATTCTGGTCTACTCTAGACTAGTGCCCGCGCCTACCCGTATCGCCCGTATCCGATAATTTCCAACACACACATACTGCAAGCACAGAGAGCATTTCCGTATCCCCTCTAGACCGGATAAGCAATCTGTAAAGCGCTTGAATGCAATTAACCAGTAGCCTTTTTGATTGATTGATTGAAATATTTATTAACAGTTTGCAGAATTACAGTACATTTCAAGCACAAACTCAATACAAAGACTGTTAACTGTGAGTGGACGACCCAATTAAGCATTACACTTGTTTACAACAGGGTCCACCATGTTCAATTCATCAAAACATTTAGAGACGTACAAATAGACAATTCTATATAGTTAAAGAACAGAACAGGAATTCATCATAAAGGAAGCAAAAAGGGAAAATAAACATATATAGTGAGGGGAAAGGGGGGGGGGGGATTCAGATCCCACACAGGATTCTCAATAGAAGAGCAGGGAGGCCAAATACTACCACCCCAATTGTAGAAGTATTAACATACTCTACCATACAAACTAACATTGTATTCACTTAAACAAAAGAGTTGCATAGTACCGGATGCATACTAAGATTAGACACACGAACAGACCGACAATGGTCGGACTACCGCTCCAGCTGCTGCTCCCGTGCTTGCGGTTATGTTTAGGTTAGGGTTAGAGATAGGTTGTCAATGTCGGACTAATGACTGTAAGCAAAGCAAAGCAAAGTTCTTTGTTTACCCAGGGAAGTGGACTAAGCCAAGGACATGTTTACAGCCACACCCTGTTCATAGAACATTTTATGGTAGGGGTTCAATGCCTTGCTCAAGGGCACTTCAGCGGTGGTAATTTTAACGTGCCGGTCCGGAGATGCGAACTGGCGACCTTCCGGTATCAAGACCGCTCCGCAAACCGTTCGGCCACCGCTGCCCACTGTCTGACCAATGACTGGTCTAAACTAGTACAGCTTTAAGGTCGCATTCATACCAGAGAGCTTTGCTGCGATTAAAACGAATCCTGCTGCGCATTGTCAGAAAGTGCGCTTCGTTTGGCAGGTGTGAAGGCTCATTCGAATCCTAATGCGCAGCAAATAACCGCATTTTACTCCGTCCAAAAACGTGGGTTTCGCTTCGCTTCGAATCGCACTTGACTACGATTCGGTGCAGGTGTGAATGCAATCCGCAGTAAATAAAGGAAATGAAGCAAACATAATGTGGCGGGTGAGGAGCTGAACACAGTTGGAGACGGTTAAGGCATATTTTACGCAGCGCAAAGATGTCCCGTTACTGTGGATAGACGTGGTCGAATAAGGAGACTGAAGCCCTGATCGAAATGAGGACGTGTAGGCTACATTAATCAATTGCTTAAGAAAACACATAAAAACACTGCAGTGTATTATAGCCTACATAATATTCTGTCTGTCTGTCTGTCTGTGCGTGCCGTAAACATGGAGTGCTGTCACTGTGTGGGACTGGGGAGTTATATCAGTGCGCTCATGCAGCGCTGTGCCTCCATGCCCAAAAGAACAGTGTGTGGCGGCTGCGTGCGTAGAGAGAGAGAGAGAGAGAGAGGGGGGGGGGGGTCCCAGACGGCACGACACACGCACGTTATGAGTGTAATTTTATCACCATAGATTTCACTGTGTAGGCTATAGTTTATGAACGGAACACATTGATAAAGGTCCCCCCTGCTGCGTTTCCAATTGCTGCGAATGACAGTGTGAAGGCAAACCGCAGCCAATTAAATATGCAAGAATCCCCTTTCCCCGCCCATACGGTTCTGAGTCTACCGAAGTATTAGGTGAGAATGTGACCTAAGTTGACACATGGATTGCAGATTCGCAGGTGGCTGGAGTTTATTGTTTATTTGGATCCCAAATCCCCATTAGCTACTACCTTAGTAGCAGCTACTCTTCCTGGGGTCCACACATAAAATACATTACATAATATGAAGACATTTGACATGAAAGTATAAGAAAAACAGTTACAAACTCAGAGGTATAGACCTCATGTTATGGTCATTCAGGGCTAGCTCTTTGTGTTTCTGGTGCTATTATTGTCCACACATTTTGTATGTCTGTGGCAAAAATGGATTTTGACAAAGATGTCACCAATTACAAGACATCTCGGAGGCAGCGTCGCTGTCACGTCGTGTGCGGATGGGAGACCAGCCGAACTCGGACTGGACGTCTTCAGCCAGGTGGGCACGGGACCAACGGTGGTCCTGTCTGGAGCCTTGCCTCCCTCCTCCCCATGCACGACGTTTAGGGTTCATCTGGGAAGAAAATGCACACACATGGTTTAGCCTTAAAGCCTTTAAGACCTGGAACGCATCTGTGAACGCCTTAGCTTTTAACCACATAAACCATTATTTGAAACTTTATAACTGTTGGAAATTAGCAGATATACGTACAAGCTTGTAGATCTGCTAATTTTGAAAAATCGTGAAAGTGTGTGCAATTCTTTGAATATATTTTTCTTTCACAGCGAATGTTTTTAACTCAAATCTTTGCTTCTGGGGGGTCCCTGGAACAAAGTATTTTGAGATGGGGGGGTCAGTAGCCAAACATGTATAATGTTTGGGGTCCTTGACATGACATGTTTTTCAGAAAACGGTCAGGATTTAGAAGACATTTGTAGAATCGACCTCAGGTCTAAATGGGTTAACAAGAATACATTATGAATTAATCACTTAAGCCCTATTTCAATAATAGTGCAAATGTTGGGGAAAATTTTTAGACTTCGTCTCACCTGAACAAAAACAGTGGTGTTCATCTGAAGTGTCTCCACTCGCTCTGACAAATGGTTCAACCAGTCTAGGTGGTCAGCAATCGATTGGCTTAGATCACCGTTGGTCTACAAAGAAAGAAAATGAGGGCGAGCGTGTTTTAACATATGGAAGTAAAGTCAATCCAGTACAAAACCAACACCAAGCGGAGACTGTACCAGAGCAGGGTGCATCCTGTCTACCCTGCTATACAGTTCAGAATGAGGGGGATAACCACAAGTGATCTCACAAACTGTCAATGTTTCCACAGGACCACATCACAAACCTACAGGAAATACAGAGTTTTTGGGCCCAAAATCATAGAAGTCAGAGAACCACTGGCTAAGTTAGTGCACCCAAAAGGCCAGCATTCTGCCCTGGGGTAGTAATGGGATATACATTTACACCAGAATAACTTTTATATTGCAGTATTGATACTTTTACTTGAGTAAAACAATGTGAGTACTGACGATTTTACATGTTACTTTTGGCAGACGACACGACAACGCTGTACGACGCAGTGTAATAAAAGCGGACTTTTACCCCATACAGGTTGTCCTTGAGTTTAGTTTGACCCTAGCTCTGATCCATAGCTCGAATGCCGTAATGCAACGGCAGCAAGGGGCATTAGGGCTATGGACAAGGGGTAGTTTTACCCCAGACAGGTTGTCCTTGAGTTCGCTGGCGGCGAGACGAACGTGCTCCAGTTTGTCTATCTGCTCCTTCAGCCTGTCGTCCAGCTCCTGCATCATCATCAAACCTTCATCTGGCCTGACGCCACTCCTAGAAGACATCCTGCAACGTACAGCAAAAACATTTACACAGGGGTCGTCATTTATGTCCGTATGCATGTGTCTTGATCATAATGTATCAGAATGTGAAGTATCCGGGTTTTATTCAGAATATGCGTATTTATTTACAATTCACGAGTCTACGACACTATGGCATATAGGAGTCAAACTATAAGTGGTTCTCAAATGTTTCATTTGCAAGGACCCCCTCAACTCTGAGCTTACCATATGGACCCATGGTAAGGCGTGGTTCCATAACATACATTCCATACATTCAGACCTGTCATGGTTATTCTCACTTTCTTTAGCTTGCAGCTGCATACATTTTAAACACATACCATTTCAGATGACACATTATCATTTTGGATCTGTAGTGTTTTTCAAACATATTCATGTCAAGGACCAACAAATTAATTTATTTGGCCGCAGAGGGGAAAAAAAGAAGAAAAAAAAAGAGTATAAAACAGGGTTAAAGTGGTTAAACTGATGCTATTAATTAACACATTTTGCTGAGGTATTAGGACCAGTATCAAACACAAGATTAATTAAAATCACAACATGTATATTTCCAAACTTAAAGGCTGCCATATAGCTATAGAATATAGCTCTATGGACCAGAGTAGCCCCTCTCGGGACCCTACGTAAAACTTTTCTGTCAGAAACTTCAGTACCATTGGGTTCTGCTTGGAGGGCTATGGACCAGAGCTAGAATAGACATAGGCCTATACATATCTAGTGTAATACTAGTAGGCCAGGCCTACATTTTACTTAATCATGCTATAATGTTCATATCAAACACTGTCGATGGCAGCTGCTGCTGAACTAATTTAATAGCCTACTAAATTAATTCAAACAGAGCTGCTTCTCGATTTCGCAAGGCATTACTGTGAGCTTTAGTTAACTGAGCTTGTAGATGGAAATGGAAATGGTCTAAATACTGTTCTGGACTGGTCACAAAAGTAAATACTGTAAACAAATAACTAAGCGTCAATGTAGCCGACTAGCAGCTAGTCTCTCTGTAATGTAGCCTACTAACGTTCATGTGTGCGATGCTGTACAACTGAACAACAACAACATTAACACAGAACAACAGCGGAAAGGACATGTAGGCTACATTATGTTTATTATTACCTGACACTTTTCAACACTTTGGAGAAGTTGTAGGAAAACCCGTGAAAGATATGGTCGATTGCTAAACTGCTTCCTTCCTGTTCTTCTTTCCCTACAAGATGTTTTTTAAGGCTGTCTCTGCTTGGAGAAGTCTAAACAGGCCCTTGCTTTGTCTGGCAATAAAAAAAAAGTACGGAATTTGACACCTGTGACGTCAGTTCAGTCCGACCCCCAGATTTTTCTAAATTCCATTGAAAAAAAGTATTTCTTTTTACATTTGATTATTTATTGGACATTTTTTGAACACCATTTTTTAAATTAGGAAACGTATTAAAATCTATCCTGTGTGTAGGCTACTTATTGCAACATCTAGCTTATGTAGTTGACATTGGTTAATGACAACAATATCTATCATAACCAGTAAGACGCCCTGAGAGCGAGAAGCGACCTCGCCACATCCGCCTGGGTGGTGGTGGCAGACTGGGCGAGCGCTGGCGCTTTGGCATGGGGGGGTCAGATCAACATGCACTGGCCATACACTATATGGTGCGTGTCTTGAGTTTACAGGGTTTGATGTGGGCCCAGGTATGATCAACATAATGGAATGTCAGAACAGGTCAGCTCCATAAATGGAGATCTAAAGGGTGGCAGCGTGGGCAGTGTCTTGAGTCTACAGGGTTTGATGAGGGCCCGGGTAGGGCCTTCATTTTCAGGCCTGTTGAGAACTCGCCGGCAGCTGCACTAATAACTTTGGGGCGGGCCGTTTAGAGTTTGAATGGACAGGTATTAATCAAAAGGGAGACATCGAAGAGGAAGGATCAATATATGGAATGTCTGAACAGGTCAGCTATCCTAGACCCCCTCCTGTTTCCGCAACATAAAGTGCTATTAAGTCTATTTCTGATGAATCAATGTTCACCCCATCGTGCCGACTTAAACAAGGAAATAATACAGAATAAATACAAAGTAAGATTTTTGAGAAATCACAACTGCTTTATTTATTCTCTCAATAAGCTTTTTTTTCCTTCTCTCTTATTTAAACAAGTAAAGGGTGAGTAATTAGCACACATTTGAAAGGAGAAAGACCAGAAGATAAATAGACTGCTGGATCAGCTCTAGAAAGCACTGGTCCTTTTGACAAAATTAAATATGCATCTTAAAAGTACAAAAAAAAAGAACAACAAAAAAATAGGGCAACACTTCTGTGCAGAGAAGTTGTATCCGGATCCTCTGGGATTTAAGAGGCAAAAACACCCAAAGCCCAAATAATCCTACCAACAATTGTAAGCAGTCCACTCCAAAAACATCATGGTGACCTTTTAAACATAGTTATTTATTTTTTAATTAGTTCATACAATATCTAAAATGAAGCATGATCATAGCCTCCCCCCCCCCCCCACTGACAAAGTTTGACTGTACAGTTAAGTATGCATATACATATATACCAGTGAAACACTGTCATAAAGATACATCGGAACATTTTGTAGTGTCATGGAGCGTTTTAGTAAGCAAGTAACATTTATAACCAGTTATGACATTGGCATAGTGACGTTTCAAAATGACTGTCCATAAGAAAGAAATCAATGATGGTGCCGACAGCTTCACATTTTTCAAACAGAACAAACACAAGTCCTTCGTAGTCCATTGGAACTGCAGTGCTCACAGGAAAAAAGCTTAAGCTAAAACGTTCATACATATATTCAACAAGCAAAGCTAAAAGCCTCTCTCTTTGTGATGATCAACGTCTAAGTTAAAAATAATTATTTGGACCCTGATTGTGATTATAGATAGGTTGCATTTATTGCTAGTGCCACCTCGGAGACCAGAAGCGGAATAAAAATCAGATGGTGATTTGTTTCTTCACATTTTCCCGCCCCACGTTTCACATAAGCTGGTTTCAAATGGAATTGCAGAGAAAAGGTATTTCAGGAGCCCTATGAGAAAATGTGAAGGAATAAAAACAAACACACACTAGGCCGGGGTATATAAAAATCACTTATCACGTGGCCACCTAACAAACATCTCAATTCTTTACAGCCAAAGTGAAGCAACATGGAGTAAACGTCTCATAATCCGTTTAGGTTTCATTTTACAGCAGGGCTTCTCAAACTTCTGGATTTCAAGGACCCCCGAGTTTGTTTTGCATTAGGCCACGGACCCCCATTACAGTTACAGACTGGCAAGGGTACATTTGTTTAAGAATCAATCATTTAGATAGGGAACCTCCTCAAGGACCCCACTTTGAGAACCACTGATTTACAGTAATTAATGAATGCAGCCCCCTTTCCCAAAACTACAGAACAAGCCATCTAAAATGATCAACTTTGTTGATGAAAATCTACACACTGTGTGGCAGCATCCAGTATGTCCATTGACTTCAGGTACTGAATGTGTGTGTGCGTACGCGCTGAATGTGTGTGTGTGTGTGTGTGTGTGTGTGTGTGTGTTTTCTAAAATGTAACCAGGTCCCGGGGTGGGAGGAGTCCCGTGAGCTCATCATCACATGCACACACCCGTTATCAAGGCCAGCGAAGTTCCGGTGGAAGAAATGACAATCTTTCCAAAACAATGTCCAACTTTTTGCTTCAGTTTACATGAAGAGAGCGAGCTAAAACTTAAAACCAAAACAAAAAAGCAAGGAATATCACCATAAAATAAAAATAAAACTACCAATCCAAGCGGTTTTGTCACAGATCACAAGCTGTGAAGTATACCCCCAGAAGGACCAACTTCACTCTTTCCATGTTAACACATGTTAAAACATCCTCAAATTCAAGTTAAAATATTTTTTTCTTTTCTTTTTTTTTGATGATTGAATAAAAGCAGTCCTTTAGTAATTGAGTAAATATGTGACAATAACTTAGAAAATGTTTCAGCTCCATAACTACCAGCAAAAACAAAAAAGTGCCCTTCTGCATTTTCTTGGTCGAAAACACCTCGCAGACACTCATGGTAACGGATCAGCGTGTGCCCGGTTTTAAGGACTCTATAGTCCCATGAACGGGGCATACATACAGTTTGGCAAAAAAAAAACGGTGTGGAAAAAAAAAATCTGTTTGCCGTTTTCCTTTTCCTCACTTTTGGAGAGCAAGAAACACAAAAACAGGAATATATATTTTCTCCTCACCATTGTTCTCTTAAAAAAAGGACATTAAACGTTAATAAATACAAAGTGGGACCTTGAAGAGATCTGCTTTAGAAGAAGTGTCTATTGTGTCTATGTATATATTTATTATATATATATATATATTTATATATCTCTATACGTGTTGTGAGAGAATAGGTGTCCGGTTCTGACAGTTCAGAGGGGATAGTACAGTATGCCTCGGTGCCTTTGGGGGGGCCTTGGGATGAGGTGGCTCGTAGGAGGCTTATAGCTCTTTTAAACTACGAAAGGTAATCCAGAACCTGAAACTTTCCAGAACCCTTGAAGTTCTGTGATGTGGTTTTCTTTCAGAACCACCCCTGATGGGGAGGTCCGCCATTAAAAAGAAAGAGAAAATAGCCGAAACATAAGCATCGCGTTGTGACTTGTGAGCTTATAGATCTACTATTTCTTTTTTGCTATTTTTAGGAACATTTTGAAAATTCGAAGTTCTGGGTTCCCAGAACTGATGGTTAGTATCACCACCTCCTTGCACAGAGCCCAAATTAGGTTCCGAGAACCTTTCATCTGAAACCGAGCCAATGCGTGTGGAAAACATGTCCGGGAACCGCAAAATTATGTTTTCACGGCACAGTTCACTTAAGTTTCTTGTAGTGGGAAAATGGTCGGTGTGGGGGGAGGGGTGGCTTTCTGGTGGTTTTCGAGAGAAGGCTTTTAAAGGTCCGTTTGCTAAGCCTGGCCCTCCTCCACATTGACAGCCTGAGGTTTGATGGCTCCAGTGCGTGCTGGTTTGGCTTGTCCCGGGGAGGGCAGGGGCTCCTGGAGTTTGCTGGTCATGCCCCCCGATGGCGCCTTTCCCTCACCCACCGCCTTGTGCACGTCCCGCAGGGTTTTATTCTGTGCCAAGAAGGGATATGCAAAAGTTACTAACATTTCACAACGCCAACATCTGCCTCACTAACACCATTGTATCTTAATAAAATATGTTGTCTTTTCCTGCTTTTAAGCCTTTTCACAAATGTGATTATAGCAGCTCTACAAGCTCACAACACATCATATTGCGATTCTTAAAATGATAGGATTCAGGTTAAAATCAGGCCTTTATTACCGGTACTTTACATACAGTTAAAGTGCTCAATCAATACCTATGTTGGCCTTTAATTATCCACTACAGGTTCTACATATCATGCTAATGCATTATACAGTATTCTCTCTTCTCTCTTTCCCCATTTCGAAAACCAATAGCATTTCATGCAAAAATATTAAGCACAATTAAGTTTAAACATATTCACAATCAATAGTATTTACTGGAATTCTAGCATTGCCAAAATGTTAAGCATAATTACATGACGTGCAAACTATTAAAGGGATAATTTCACTTCCAAACATATTTGAAAGTCAACTATCCCTTTAAGACAGTATTAGTTATATCTGACCAAAGCCTCAAATCAAGCCAATATAAAATCTACAATGTAACAGTATATTGTCGATGCCGGAAAGAAACCTTGTTTGTCCATATTTCATATTTTTTTCTTCCATAGATCAAAGCCATATTCTATGTGCAAAGTCGCACTTTGCACAGGTAGCAGATAACAGCTTTGGACCTACAAGGTTTCCACCTGACAGTATTAGTTATAGACCCCCAACTAACTGTACAACAGCAACATTAGCATGCATTCACATTTCATTGGCTCAAAATGTAAAAAGGGAAATAAAAAATGAAATTACCTAAATTTACAGTGGGTGGCTCACCTTCATGCCATCCTCTGGCCCCTTAACGGGGGGTTCGGGGGCATTGGGAGGGGTGGAGTGGGAAGGCTCGCGCCCCCCGGGGCTGGGGTACGGGGGGGAACGGATGATGACTGTCTTGTTGACCTGCATGACAGGTCTCTGGATGGGGGTGGGGAAAGGACCAGTGGTGGGGGGCCGCATGTGCATCACCATGTTGCCCTGGGGAGGTGGCGCCTACAGGGGGCAGCAGAGGGACACTATTATACATCCATGTCTGGATGTATAAAGAATGCTTCAATAACAGTCATTTATATCATTGTACTTGCATATCAGATGTAATGACAAATAACAAATAACTGAAATTAAGTTCAAGGCAATTATGGTTGAGTAAATGTTTTCTTTTGGGGGGCCATTGAACAAGAATATATAACAAATAACTTAATATACAAAGCCCATTACTGAAATATACAAATACCGGTAAATTAATGACAATGCCCAGTGCTAATTATCAAAAATAAATAATGTGTCTATGACCAAAATAATCCACAGTTAATCATTTTACACTTTTGCAATGTTTTTGGCCTAAATCTAAATACCCCAAAAAAGAATGCTAGGTTTAAAGTGGCTAGAAGAGGATGGACAATAACATGACAATAATAATAGGTGTACATTTCTGTTCATTTCATCCAGCTGTTTATATATATTTTATGAAAAAATAATTCCTATCAGCGGCCATATTGTGATCAGGTGATTATGTAATAATTGTGACATGCCTAATCTGAGGACAAGAAGCTTCAATAAACTATTTTGAATTTCCTTTTTCGGCAGCAGAAAGCTTATAGGAATGCAATATAGTGGTTGCTATCTGCAACCATTTATTCCACACATCTCTGAACAAGACAGTACAACTATCATTCACTTTTCTTTTAACTCTCTGGCATGATGTCCACATTTTGTTTTAAAATACAAAATGACTATCCTTTTTTCGTCAAGGCTGGTAATGGTATAGACTTGAGGGTATGGGCGTGACATCATCATACCCGAATGTTATGCGGGAACGCCTACTGAGTGGCAAAAAACTACTTTCTGGCCTTCATAGCCCCTACATCCAAACAGATCATGTCCTATCTGATTGTATTAAACGTTAAACGACCTTAAACTCCCTTTGCCACTCGATTTGCCATTCACTTTATGCATTCGCATACCCTCTATAACAGTTACTTTTTCCCTTAAACTTTGAGAGACATAAATGTGAACTTTTAGAGACATCAGATATTTTACATAATTTAACCAAAACCATAAGAACAGCAACAGGCAGACTCATTAAAATATTAAAGATCTTATATACTTGGTGGTATTTGCTAGTTGGAAATGGCCATTTTGAAATAGTCATTTTTCATGTTTAACTTCATAAATGTATTGTAGATTTTTGCGTTAGCTATTCAAAAATAGCAGGGGAAAGTACAAGCTGCAAGCTTGTACTTCTACTGTTGTTGAACATTTTGGAGAGATCTTGAAGGTGTGAAAACTACATTTAGATTGGAAGACATGTGCAGAATTGGCCTCAGGTCTAAATGGGCTAAAATGACATGCAGTGTGTTTTAATGTAGAGTGACTAGTAGGCCAGCTATACCTGCTGAGCGTAATGTGTAGGCAGAGGTCCCACTGGGCCTCCAGGACCAGAGGGCTTCCCACTGGGACTGGCAGAGCCTGGCCTGCAAACACAAAAACATATACGGTCAACTAGACACTTAGGGCAGGTACAATTTCACACAGAGTCCATTTGATTCAAACTGTTCCCGAATACGATTGCCTGGTCCCCACTGGCCATGATTCACATTGGCCTCGATTCTTCCGCACCAGAGTACACTTCATTCAACTCACTGTATTCAATACTTTCACATTGCATCGACCCAGGACCATAGTGTGAATCTGTCCTTACAGTTGAACAGGGTTGGCTCTGGACTTGGGTCTGCTGATTTTTTTACCCCTCTCTACACCAGTAGTTCTAAATTCTTTTTTTGATATTATATATTTGGTAGCAAACCCCCGTCTGAAGATAAATGTCTTGTGCCAGGGACGAAGATGTGTAAAAAAAAAAAAAAAGAATGACACTCATGTGTCAAGTGAGCCCACTGGATTTATATCGGCAACATGGTGTCTTACTTTAAAAAAAATCAAGTCCATAGACTTGGCTTGCAAATGATTTACGTCATATGAGCTCTAAACAAACATTGTAATATCCTCAAAATCCCATACACTTGGCTGCCATATGTGGTAATTTTCAAAAGCCATGCAATGCACAAGCTCGTAGAACTGCTATTTTTGTATAGCCAACATATACAATATGGATGAAGTGGTTAAAATTATTGTGATGCTGCATTAACATATAAACCCTATGGCAAGGACAGCAAGGACAGCAGACCCTGAGCATGTATTTACATCTGCTATATTCGGCTATTTTCCCGGAAATAGGGACATTAGGGTTCATGTGGTTAATCTCCGGGGAAGAATGGATTCCGTGATTTAGTAAATACATACAATAGTCAAATACATAACTTGGGCTCTATGTAACCATATATATATACTCTGTTGCATGACGGATAGCGGAAAATATACACTCACACAGCGGTTCATGTTGCATGCTTGTGGATCTACAATCTCGTCACATTTGTTTTTTTGTTGCCAATGACGACATAGCCAGTAGGGAGTACAGGTTGGAAGCAGGCGTGAATACATTCAGAGTAGACTTGTTCTCCTACCTGTAAGAGCCCTGTAATCCTGGGGAATGATTGGGCTTGTCTGAGAACTGGAAGCCTTTCAGTTCCATCTGTGAGCCCTGGGAGTGAGGAGGGAACAGCGTTACACATTGGCTTCTACACTACTTCATGTCAAGTACACACGTGCTTCTTCTCACAGTTTCATGTCAAGAAGAATGGATTTGGACCCCCATCGGACGCCCACCAGAAAAGATACTACATGTGCCAGGGACCACCATGCAATATTTGTGTTCTTAAAATGTTTAATAAAAATATTCAAACATTAAAAAAATAAATGCCTGGATTTTTTTAAACATAGCAGTCGTAAGACTTTGTCAACTAGTTTTGCCGAGGACCTCCCGTAACGTCCCTCAAGGACCCCCGGAGAAGCACTCTGGAGTACAGCACATTCTTTAAAGATTGACATGCTCTAGAATTATCTAAAGGCAGCGTAACTGATTTTTTTTGTACTAAAATACGGTCGGTAAGTGTTAAACAGCTCTATATTCCAATAGTAATCACTGCTATAGAGTGTTTGTTCAGTAACAGGGGTCGTCCCCCTCTCTCCAGCTCTTTAGTAAACAGAAAATACAGGATACAGGATAACAATTTTATTCAGTCAGGAGAGAGAACGCATATGGTACAGGATAATAACAAGTGAAATTGGAAGTGATTTAGTTAGTTTATTCATTTCGGTCACAATTTAACATAACAGTTGTGCATACAATAGAAGCAGCAAAAATAATTATTGGCCGAAAAGGCATGGGCTGAAGCCGAAGCTTATTATGCCCACCTATTAATATTTGAATTATTTAACACACCAGGAAAATAAAAATAAAAATGTGACTAGAGAGCAAACAAAAGAAAACAATATTTCAACGTAGTTTCATATATTACATCAGAACAAACAGTTGACACAATTCCGGCAATGCATCAATTATACAGAAGAAACAATAGATAAACAAAACAAAGCAGAGCTTGATCTGCAAGGATAGTATTTATTTGAGATCCCTTTCGATATGTGTTCTTACATACATAAACACCTATATCTGTACACATATATACAGTAGGTGCATGTATGTAAGAATACATACTGAAAGGGAGGTAAAAATGATTAAACAAAACAATGATGAGCTGGGAAAACACTGGAACTGGATCACTATAAAAGTCAGGCTGATAAATTGGTTCTCTCTCCTGATTGGATGAGGAGCTATTTTCACTAAAAGGTGGTTAAAGCGGCACTATGTAACTTCTATTTTCTTTTCATGAATAAAATGTAATTTTGTCCAATCTGTATGTATGGTAGAGTATGTTACAATATAACTTATACAATTGGGGCGGTTGAATTTTTGTCTCACCTGCTCTACTATTGAGACATTTAGATCGTGATCGTTTAGAAGGTCAGACACAGGATCCGACACAAACTTTGACATGATGGTCTCAATATTAAATTAATCCCCCGAGCAAGCAGGCAGGCTCTATTACGGTAAAAAGAAAAAAAATCAGCACTTCAGCGCTGGAAACCGGGTTTAAAATCCGGGAGGGGGGGGGGCGGGGGTAGAATAGTAAAAGTTACATAGTGCGGCTTTAAGTGTGCCTGTGGGTTTTATAAATATTGAACAGGGAACGGTTCTGGACATACAAAGTCTCCGGCTGACGGTGAGGCATTTGCTCGTTATGCTGATGCAAACCCATCATGCTGCCGTTGCCGTGCTGCTGTGACCCAGTGGACCTCACCTCTCGGGGGCTGCCGGTCATGACTTGGGGCTGCGAGCCGGGCGGCAGCATGCGGCGCTGCGGGGGCGCTCCCACCGACAGGTTCTGACCCGTCTGCTGCAGCTGGATGGACTGGGGGAGGATGAGGTGCTGCTGCGCCGAGCCGTAGCGCAGCTGAGAGCCCGGCAGGGGCATGGTCACCTGGAGGAGGGGGATCCAGGGAGAAAACAATGATATAGCGACTGCTGCGACAAAGACTAGAGGCACGCGGATATTAACTGATTTACTGCCGACATTGCCATCTGAAGTCGGAAAAGTGTACTACAGCAGCGCCATCCAGCCATTTAACCCATTTAGGCCTGACGTAGAAATAAAAAGAAATGTCTTCTAAATCATGACAGTTTTCTGAAATACCTATGTTTCTACCTATGTTTCCAAATTTGCGTCACGATTTAAAAAAAATAGCAGAATCTGCTATTTTTCATTAGCTAAATTATAACAATGTTTAAAACACCAAAAGGGGTTCCCACCTAAAATGGGTTAATCCGGCGAAATTACTTTTGGTACTTTAAGTATATTTTTTATGCCGATACTTTTGTACTTTCACTCAAGTACATTTTGAATTCCAGACTTTTACTTGTAACGAAGTAGTTCTAAATTTGCAGTATTGATA
Organism: Protomyctophum parallelum; assembly: GCF_964188405.1. Lineage (NCBI taxonomy): Eukaryota > Metazoa > Chordata > Actinopteri > Myctophiformes > Myctophidae > Protomyctophum > Protomyctophum parallelum. The sequence continues at coordinate 22,314,233 of NC_139713.1, forward strand.
CTGATGTACTTAAGTAAAACAATTGAGTACTTTTCCCCAGCACTGTGCATATATATATACCTGTATGAGCTGGGAGTCCATGAGCTGGGAGGAGCTCATGCCGGGGCCCTGGTTCATCTGGCCGTCGTAGACCATGGCCTGGCTGCCGTTCATGGGCTGGTAGTGGGAGCCCGACTGGGACTTGACCATGTCAGAGGGCTGCATGCCCGGGAAGGGCGAGTAGGGCCCCTTGAGCTGCGCTCCCCCCGACAGCACCATGGGGCTCGGCTGAGACAGATTGGGATGCATGTAAACCTGGGACCTGTGCGGGGTAGAAAGAAAACCAATAGGAATTACAGGCATTGTAGCGTCAAAGTCCCCGCACTTTGGGCTACTGGTTGCCCGACGCTGAGGATCAAGTTTAGACGTGTGAGTAAAAAAGAAGACTGATGTCCAAACGTTCACTTAGTTCAAAATGGAATTATATTTATTCAATGTACAGTCACTTCAGTAGGCTTATGCAATCGTCTATGTCTGGTGGAAACCTCATATGTCCAAAGCTTACTTTTCAGGAATCAAATTAAAAAATATCAAACGTAGCAGATCTACGTGCTCAAAAACTCACTTTTGTGTGACACTGTAGCATGCATGATCAAAAAGGGCGTCAATTTACAGAAAAACACGAAAACGTAGAATATGGAGATAATAGGATTCTGCCCGACAACAGCGATACATAGCATAGCAACAACCAAATTGACACACAGAGGCGTTAACAGCTTGAAAGGTATAAATAACAACGTATGTGTAGCAGGTATAAATGGGTTAACAGAACAGTTAAAGTGCCATTTTACGGGAGCTTGTTCCAGATATGTTATGTGGTTGACAAAAAGCGAACGTACTGCTGCCGGTGGGTACGGTACCTGAAGGGGGGCATGGAATTGAACATCTCCTGGGACTGGGAGACGGGCAGGCCTCCCCTCAGCCCCAGCTGGGCCTGGGCCTGGAGGGACGTGTGCAAGGAGATGGGGATCTGCTGGGCCGCGGCCGCCTGAATGGAGGAGGAACACACATGGACACATGGAAATGTTAAAAGGAGTGGAATGCTGTGATTTTTATTTATTTTCAAACTTTTTCTGTTTTGTTATGTGTCAATGGAGTTAACATTGCTAGTCTAATAGACCCCCAGGTGTGGTTAGAATATTCAAATAATGTCTTCCCTGTGTATTTTTGGTTTCTTCCTGAAAGCAGAGAGCCTTTGAGTCGAAAAGGTCCAATCGAAACTCACATCATAACCCTAACCCCTCCCCCAAAAGTAGCTAAAATATGTTGTCTATATTTTAACTAGGGCTTTAGCGGTGTGGTACCTGCTGGTAGCTCTGCTGCTGGCTCATGGTTGGTGGTACGAGGCGCGTCTGGCTGGGAAACACGTGACCGTCCAGGTACAGAGGAGGAATATGGTTCCCTGTGATGGACAAACAACAGCTCAGTTCAGTCACTACTACAACTATGGCTCCCTACAAAGGACAAACAACAGCTCAGTTCAGTCACTACTACAACTATGGCTCCCTACAAAGGACAAACAACAGCTCAGTTCAGTCACTACTACAACTATGGCTCCCTACAAAGGACAAACAACAGCTCAGTTCAGTCACTACTACAACTATGGCTCCCTACAAAGGACAAACAACAGCTCAGTTCAGTCACTACTACAACTATGGCTCCCTACAAAGGACAAACAACAGCTCAGTTCAGTCACTACTAGAGGAATATGGTTCCCTGTGAGGGACAAACAACAGCTCAAGTTCAGTCACTCCTAGAGGAATATTCCAATATTCCAATTTCAAAATATTTCCAGGAATTTGCTACCTTTTAATTTCAATCCCATTAGTTTTGCTACTTTTTAACGATTACATGCAGCCACCAGGTGGCTTCACTCAGGAGCTAGTGCAAGCACAATGCAGGACAATTAGACTCTTTAGAGAGCCTACAAGGTTTCCACCAGACAGAAACGATATTATACAATATTGAAGGGGAATAAAGAGGGATGTTATTTTTTTTACCCTGCATGGACATGGAGGGAGCCACGGAGGCCACAGGCATCGGGGGCATGGAGACGCCTCCGAAGGAGCTGTAGCTGACGCCCCCGCTGCCAGAGCCCACACCGCCGCAGGGAGGCTGGCCGCTGTTCCCCCCACCACCACCGGGGGAGCCCTGCTGCTCGGGGAGGGACTGGGAGTTCTCCCAGGCCTTGCGCGCCGATTCCATCTGGAGAGAGAGAGAGAGAGAGAGAGAGAGAGAGAGAGGACACAGAACAGCCCTGATCTGTTACCGAACACACTCCAGTCTATATCAATGCAATTTGCCAGGTGCACGGCTCACAATTAAGAACATAATAGCCAGCACTCCAAAGGCCTTCCGGTACTTTAAATTCCTTATGGGCAGCATACATGGATGGACACGTTTCGGTGCTCAAGTCGTCCTCAGTGTGACATGAATTAAAAGTACCAGAACAGGGCTTGACATTTTGAGGCACTACGAGCCATAATATTGATTGTTCGTTTAGTGCAAAGAATGACATGATGGCCAGTAGCCATTTTAAATAAATAACACGCATATAGAATTCTGTTTTCCTGAAACGGAATGGTGGACAACAATATTGGGAAGGTGATTATTAGGAAAGCCAGACACTAATGTCAGACAATATTGTTGGCTTGGCAAATTGAAACCATGAGTCTCTTGTCCAACGGACAAGTAAAATATTAATGCACTTGTCTGGAAAGATTTATTACTAGGACTAAAGACTTTCCTTTCGATAAAGCCCTTTTCTTATTAGGAAGCTTAAGACTAAAATGTTCTTTCTTACTTTTTGTTAGACTTCCATCGAATGTAAAATGATATAAATAACATGTATTATTGGTTCCAATTAATAGTAATTAATCCTATTCCTTCATTGTGTACCTTGAGGGTGAGGTCAGTGCTGGGGAAGGAGATGGGGTTGAGGTTGATGCCAGGCTGCAGGTGGGTGGAGCGCAGCATTGGGATGCTCTGGTTGAGAGTGGGCTGTTGACACACAAACACACGCCCAGTTCCATGAGAACAATCCACACACAACGCAGATAACAGTATGATAACTGGATGTCAGTGATTCTCAACTGCAAGATTTCTCACACCGATAAATAGGAGCTTAAGTAAAACATTTAAGTACTTTTTTACACCACTGGACATAAGAGGTTTCGTGCTCCTAGGGCGACGACTTTCAACATTCATTCTCTCTCGCTCTCGCTACACGACTCACGTTTGTCTGCAGCGCGTCCTGCAGCTGCAGCTTGCTCACGGGATTGGACACGACGGGCACCGGGAGGGGGGCGGAGGAGCCCGGCGGCGGCGGCAGGCTGAAGTCAGAGTCCTTGGCGCTGACCCCAAACTCGATGGGGGGCACGCCGGCCCCCAGGCCCGTGTCCACCACCCCGTGCAGGTGGTCCACCTGCACGCCGTTGACCCCCGGCCCCGCCATGCCGCCGGGGCCGCCGCCCTCCAGGCGCTCCGCCACGCCCTGCGCCTCCGAGCCCTTGCGGTGCTTCAGGGAGCGCTCGTTGCCGATGGGCCCCGGCTTATTGTGCTGCTCCTTGTTCTGCTGCTCGGGGCCGGCGTCGGAGTCCTGCAAGCAAGAGGGGTGCAAATTAACACAGGCATAAACGTGTGTTCACGTTCTAATCAAATCCCACACTTGTGTGCCATATCGATATGAAACTGCCTTGCTAAATCAACTTTTTAGCCCTGTACCGGTTGCTAGATCTGCATGTTTTTTTTCAGTGACGAATGCATACGTGTCTTTATTTTAACTACGGTATGAAAACGGCTTATGCAGAATTGTCCTTTAAGTATGCAGCTGCATGAGCGTACCTCAGAGTTGGGCTCGCTGCCGGTGTATGACACTTGCTTAGTCCACGAGTCTCCTCCTGAAGACTGGACTGACAGGGCTGTGGAGGAAGGAACAAGTTTAATACCAGTGGTGCAAAAAGTACTCACATTTTGTACTTTGTACTACCAAAAGTAGAAGTACTTTTCAAATATGTTTCAATGTTTTGAAAATAATCACTAAAGATTGGATTTCTGTTGGGCTTTAAATAGTGGAATTAATATTAATAGCCAGCTATTTCCGCTACGACTATTTCTGAATCTTCTGAATTTTTGTGAAAATATCGTTTCAGCGTGGAAACGGCTAGGACGATTATGCAAAAAGAAAAAGAAAAAGAAAAACGATTATCTCAAATTATTGCGATTAGGGGGCGATCGTATGCAATAACAACTTGACCAACCCGAGCTGTTGGTCTCCCAGATCTCAGTGCCGAGGTTATTGGAGGAGGAGAGTGTGCCATCCTCTGGCTGCTCCATACTCATGCTGCCCTGTTTCTTGGCAAACCGCGGTGGCATCTTGGAGGTGATGGTCCTGCTCTTCACCGGTACCTAAACCACAACATCACAAAGCATGTTACTGTGAAGATCCTATCGTTGCTGTCGACACCAAAAGGGGTTCCCGCCCTGGAATTATCAAAAGTATCAAAAGTAAAAGTACTTGTTACGCTGACACTAAGGCTAGCCCTTATTTTAGGACTCGAACTTCGGCAGGAATTTCCGAGTGAACATTCGGACCATTTGTTTCATTAAAATAATAACCGTCTCGATCAGAGCGCACAGCGCGTCTCCCCCGCTCTCTCTCGTCTCTCCCAACACACACACAGGGACGAATTATTTTCTGTGCGCGTGTGTGTGTGTGTGTGTGTGTAAATCGATCCGCAAATCCCATCAAAAAAGCTGCGCAGTTTAGAGCCAAAATAATGTGTCCACTCTCTCGGTTCTGCACTGCTGTACTGGAGGAGCATAGCACTTTCGGTTCTGACGAGGGCAGCGCAGAGAGAGAGAGAGAGAGAGAGAGAGAGAGAGAGAGAGAACCGTTTTGCGGTGTTGCTGCAGGCTCATCACCAAATCAATGTGCACAGGGGATTTGAGAGGGACAGCAGAGATAGACATAACTTCTGACAGGAATGCACTAGAAACTTACTTTTTTTGACATGCTCATATCACATTCTCGCCGAGATATATTTTCGAGTTAATAAAAAAGGGAAAAAATATATATATATTTATTTTTATAAAAAAATAATAATAACTGTAATAAACTGAATGTGGTCAGTTTGTTGAGTGTGGTGGGCGGTGACGTCACAGAGTGCGTTCAGTGTGCCTTATTTACGAACGACCAGTTACAACACACCATTCACACTGAGCAAGTGCGTGCACTCGGCACACCCGGTGCGCAGCGCACTGGATTTTAGGACAACGCACTGAGTGCACTGAATAAACGAACGACAAGAGAGCACACCAGTGCGTTCAGGGCGCATCCGAACGCGCCCTAAGATTCGAGTGCCAACCCTAACGAGCGAACATTCGAACCTTGAATGTTTGGGGACAGCCTTAGCTGACACTCGACAAAAACGTGTGTTCATAGTAGTAAAAACATCAATATGGAATGGTTATTGTTAATTGTTTATGTGAAAAGTATGATTTCAAAAGGGCTAGGCTAGGCATCCTCCTTTTCGCTCTACACAAAAAATATCTGCAGAACATATAACCGATCTACAACGCTTCACACTGACACTTCATGACCTTGTAGATCAACGACTTTTTATGATGATTTGAATTTTGTTATTTCTCTTTATATCCTTTTGGACAAAGTGTTTGACTGTATTCTGTACCGTTTACATTTCTGCCAATGCTCAGTTTCAAGTTAAATATGCAAAAAAGTAGCTTACGCTGGCTCCCTGTTCCTTCCTCCTCCTCTCGTCATCCTGTGGTCGTCTCTGCTTCTTGGACAGAGAGTCTGTGAAGCCATCTGGACTGGAAGCCACGTCACCCTCGACTGCACAAACACAAACATGGAAAAAATAACCTAGCATCACAAACGGCAAACAACTTTTTCTTTGCTTAGTAAAAAGGTGATAGAAATGTTATAAAGATATTGTTTATGTCGGGTGGAAAAAATTCCCAAAACTTTACTTTGCAGGATTCAAATAAAAAAAGTTTATGGAAAAAGTTGCGATTGCAAACTTGCGAACTGCTACTAGATGCTTTTGTGTGACACTAATATGATCAAATAGGACATTCTTTACGAAACAAATAGCTGTTACACTAAGAAGAAATACTCTATATTATTTGAGATATTGCAGATCTGCTACTATTGAATTTGAATCCTGCTGAATCGCTGTGAAAGAATATATATTCAAAGATTTGCACACGTTTCCACGATTTTTCTAAAATAGCAGATCTACAAGCATGTATATCTGCTATTTTTCAACAGCTAAAGTATAAAATAATGGTTAATGTGGTTGCATGCTAAAGTGACACAGATGCGTTCCAGGTCTTAATGGGGTTAAACGGCACCAACTTGAACACAACAATTCAATTCTCCCTGGCTTACTTGGGTAGCTGTTGAGATCGTACTGGGAAAGCGGCTCAGCCATGTTGTCAGACTTGACGGAGAGCGGCTTCAGGTCCTTGTCCAGTTTCTTCCCAGAGTGCTCGGCGGGCTCTCGCTCGTCAGGCTGCTCTACGCTGTACACACAGCCCACAGACTCATCTGGGGACCTGTTGGGGAGACATCAGGGACCACAACATTAGTAGGGACGAAGGATGTTCGTTGACTTAGCGTTTTTCCACTGACAAAAACTAAATAAAAACCAAGCTACGATGACTAAGACACTTGACAATTTTGTCAACAAATAAAAACTATACTAAAATGTTAGGGAGAGACTAGTGGAGAAGATATCCAGTAGTCTGAAGTCATATTACGCTTGGTTGATCCAGTAGTCATTTTATGCTTGGATCTACAAGCTCACAAGACTAGCTCACTAAAACTAAATTAAATTGTATTCAAAAGACTATGACTTAAAACTAAATCAACATTTGCTGCCAAAACAATGCTTTGAGTTTGGGTGATTGTTAAAGTGGTTAAGAGCCAACAGCTGCGTTCCAGGTCAAAATGGCCTCAAAACATAAAAAAAGAAGAAAACCCCCCCCAAAAAAGTGACTTGCATTAATTTCAACCAACCTTTTGCAAGGAGCGCCACCATTCTGCCAGCTGTCACTCCTGTTACACGCAATTGGGTTATTATCGGCCCGCGTCATCATCTTGCTCCCCTCCAGCGTTAGGGTGCAGGGCTCTCCCTTCCGGTTCTGCCGCTCCACCAGGGGGCGCTGGCTGGAAAAGCTCCTCTTGGAAAGCTCCCTCTTCTCCCCGGAGTTTAGCTCGCCACCGTGTCCTCCGCCAGAGTCCGAGGGCATGTCCCCGACGTGTCCCTGCTGCTGCCCGCCTCCTAGGGGTTGGCACATAGGTGTATGCAAAGGTTACATTTAGAATTCATTTTATCAGATTTATAATTTAGCATTTCATGTAGACATAGCACTTTATAATGTATTGCTTCACTGTACAAATAATCTACTGTTAGACTTAGGTTAGGTTCTCAGCTTGCTTATAATTCTTGATGACTATTTCCTTGATGACAATATTTAATGTATTCCCATGTGTTTTTCTTACTGTAAATCGCTCTGGATTGAGACTGTCTTGCTAAATGCCTAAATAGCAGATCTACACGCGTCACTTCGTGAGCTGTTTCAGCAATTTTTTAAGTATAAAATGTATACAAATGGCAGTTATTTCTTGGTATATATTTATTTGTCATATCTGCCCCGAGCACTTTTTTATTATGTGTTCCAATTTCCAACGCCAAAAAAACACAATTAAGTCGTTAATCGCAACTATTGCGACAAATAATGGTCAGGTTCAATGTGTGTAATGGTGACAGCCCTACCGCCTCGCTTCTCCCTCCAGTCTCCAAAGTCGCTGTTTTCCGAGCCCGTGTCCCAGTCCTCGGCCTGGTGGCCGTGTTGGCCGGAGGAGCGCCCGCCACTGTACTGACCTGTTGCTGTTGATTTGGACCGCAAAACATTGATTTTAGTCTTAGTCATAGTCCTTTGAATCATTTTTGTCATTTTTTGTCATTGTCACATTGTCATTAGTTTTAGTCACATTGTAGTCAACTGAAATGTTTTAGTGTTGGTCTAGTTTAAGTTGACTACATCTACAGTTGATTTAGACTCAAATTTATTTTGGCAGACCTTGATGGCGTCATAATGACAAATCTGCTATTTTCAGCATACAATGAAGCATACAATTACATTATACATTTTCCTCAGTGAGAAAAGGTAGTCGACGAACGTTTTTCGCCAGTTTTAAGTCGACAAAATCAACACAATACTGACCGCTGGGCCAGCTGGTTGGTGGGTTGGTGGTGAAGTCTCCTCCTCCGTTGATGTACTCATCGCTGGTCCATTGGCCTCCCGGGCCGGCCTCGGGTTCCTGCCGCAGGCGGCGGAAGCGCGGCGGCTTGTCCTGGCGGGGCGGCCGCCGCCTCCTCAAGGCGGCGGCGGGGTTATTATCGTTCTCCAAGTAGTACTCTCCTCCTCCTCCTCCGCGCTCCTCTGTGCCGTTCTCCATGAAAGAGGCGTTGAACTTGGGGGTGTACTGCGAGGGCTCGCGCTCGGCGGGCAGCGGGGCTCTGCGGGAGTAAGAGGTGTCTACTACCGCTCCGGGACCGTAACCGTTCTCTTGCAACGGAGCGCCTCCTCCGCCGCTGCTGCTGAACTGGGTCCCTCTGCCCCTCCAGGTGGAGATGTTGTCCCGTGAGCCCCCGAAGCCCTGGTTGTAGCCGGCCGCGGTGGTGGTGTTCAGCCTGGGAGGCAACGCGCGTTGTCCCCCAAAGCCCCTGTTGTGGGCCTTGGCCTTGTCTCTGGCGTCGATGGCTGCCTGGTCTTCTGTGTAGACTTTGTTGGACCTCCAAGAGTCTCTGTCCGCCTTCCGGACCTCTCCAGACTCGTAACCCTCGCCGTTTTCGGAGCCTTTCTGGCGACGCCTCTTCGGCAGCTCCTCGTACTCCGAGGTCTCACTCATGGTTTCGCTGACATTCCGCCTGCGCGGTTTCCCCCTCTGGAGATCCTCCACCTTGACAAACTCCCTGATGGGCCCTCGGCCTCTACCCGCCCTTTGGCCCCCGCTGCTGCTGCTGCTGCTGTTGTTGTTATAACTCCCGCGGAGGTTGTCTCCACCTCTGCCGCCTCGACCTCCTCCTCCTCCTCTAGAGCTGAACTCTCGGAAGCCGCCCCTGGAACGGCCCCCTCTGCCCGCTCCCCTGGCCCCGGCAAAGGCCTGCTCCTCATCGATGAAGATCCAGTTGTTCCGACGAGGCGCCTGCTGGGTATCCCGGCCGTCCTGGCTGTGACTGGATGACTGGCTCTTGCTGCTGTCCCAGCCACTGTCTTTGTGGGAGTCTTCGCTCTGCGTGCTGACGGCTCTCTCTGGTTTGGCTGGAGCCGGTGGCAGTGACGGAAGCTGCTTCTCTTCGGGCTGCTTCTCGACAACGGCAGGCGAGGCTGAGCGCCTGTTGTTGCCAATGGGTTGGTTATCTTTCTTCAAGTCATACACGTTGGTGAGGACTTCCTTCTCCAGGCGGTAAGGAACTGGCTTCTCCTCTGGCTCCGGTTTGGGTTTCTCGTTCTCCTTGTCCTCCACTTTGAGCGCTTTGAGCACCGGCTTCTTAATTGGCCCCGTCCTTCGGATCAGCATGCGTCCGCCAGTCTCAGGCGGCTGACTGACACTGCTGGTGGAACTAGAGACGGGCTCGGACCACTGGCCTTGGACTGCACCGAGTCCGCCGTCTTTGTTCTGGCTTCCGTCCCTTCTCCAATTGTCTGTGGCGCCATCGAAGGGCTCGCTGCGAGGCTCAGGCCCGTCTTTTGGGTGCTTGTCTCTGGGGTCCTGCTTGGGGTAGTCGCCCTCGGTATGCTGCTGGGAGTGGCTCTGAACGGTGGTGAGCAGGCCTTGCTCGTGGTGGTGGTTCTGCTGGTAGCCCTGCTCATCTGATGGGTGGTCCAGGCACTCAGTGGGCCTCTCTTCATAAGACTCCCGCTGGGAGCAGGCCACGTCACCTCTGTGGGAAAGAAAAAGGTGGAAACGGGAGATTAAACGGACGCTGTAAGTGACCATTATTATTTAGTTTTTGTAAAACAGTGGGTCTAAATTTGGCCTCCCATTTACATGTCGGATACACAGCCAAATACATATCATTTTGGGTGGTCCTTGGCACGAAAAGGTTTGAGAACCACAGATTAGGAAGGTATTAGTAGAATACCTTCCTAATCCTAAACTCATCTACGAGCTTGTAGATCTGCTATCTTAGAAAATTTGTGAAAATATGTGCAAAATGCAAATCTTTGAATATATATTCTCTCACACAGAATGTTTTTAACTCATATCTTTGCTTGGGGACAACATATTTTCGAGATGGGGGTCGGCGATGTAATATTTGGGGGTCCTTGACATGAAAAGGTTTGAGACCACTGACATAGAAACATCAAAAACTTTTCAGAAACTGTTAGGATGTCGAAGACATTTGTAGAATCTGGTCTCAGCTAGGTCACAATGGGTCAACTAACCTGTCATCTGGCTGTCCGCCGTCCGAGCTCTCGTGCTGTCTCTGGTAGGGCGGGGTGAAACTGCGGAGGGGGTATCCATCTTGGCTCCACGCGGGGTAAGGCTCAGTGGATGGGGCCCTTCTCTCCTGATGGAGGCCAGGGTGGCAGCCTTCATCCGAGCCAGGGCTGTTGAGGTGGTCCTGGTGCATTACGGGTTTCATCATTCCTGTGCAAAAAGCAAAAACTTAAACCCCACAATGTCCAGATTATTTTTTTTTACACTTTGAGAAAAACATAACAAAACTGGTGATGACACGGAACATCACATTCTAATGTGCAAACAACTATGACAACACTGGATACAGGACACTTAATGATTAAATGTATGTATTTTTTTTCTTGCAATTCTTTCTTTTTCAACTTTTGGATTCTACCTTTACCATAAAGGAATATGATACAAACTTCGCCTTGGCATCACAGGGTGAGTAAATGATAGAGCAGAGGAGGAAAATGCATTTGAGTATTCCTCGCAGGAACCCCTTTTGGTGTTTTACCCCTTCTGGACGGGAACCCCTTTTGGGGTTCTGTACAGTATGTACAGTATTAAAAAATTACAAAAATGTGATGCTGCTATATAAATATTTGAAGTTATTCACAAAACTTGGGTCAGGATTTAGACAGTGTTTTTAGATCAGCCTCAGTCCAAAATCGGTTAAGCCACCTTTTCTGGGTCTTGAAAATCTCTAAAACGTCCATGGCCCACCCATATGCTATACTTAACACAGCGGCCGTGTTAAGCAGATGTACAAGCTCACAGCCCGTGAGCTGCGAGCTTGTACATCTGATATTCCTGAATATTTTTTGAAAGATCTTGAAAGTGTTTGAAGAATCTCCTTTTCCTTTCGGCTTTTCCCTTCAGGGGTCGCCACAGCCAATCATCTGCCTCCATCTCACCCTGTCCTCTGCCTCCTCTTCTCTCACACAAACTAACTTCATGTCCTCTTTCAATACATCCATACATCTTCTCTTTGGTCTTCCTCTAGGCCTCCTTGCCTGGCAGTTCCAACCTCAACATCTTTCTACCGATATACTCACTATGCCTCTTCTGTACGTGTCCAAACCATCTCAGTCTGGCCTCTCTGGCTTTATCTCTAAAACATCTGACATGCGCTGTCCCTCTGATGTACTCGTTCCTGATCCTATCCATCCTCGTTAGTGTTACTCCCAGAGAGAACCTCAACATTTTACTCTATTTTTAAACACAAATCTTCTGGCCCCTGGCCCAAAACATTTCAGAAGGGGGTTCCGCTGCCAAATACATATCAATCTGGAGAAACCTCGACAGGAAAATATTTGAGGACCACTGCTTTTAAGCCGGCGCTCACCTGACGAGTGCACGGCGTTGGGATAGTAGTCGACCGGAGACCGCCCCTGGGCCATGCGCGGGTCCATGAAGGGGGGCATCATCATCCACCGGGGGTCAAAGCCGAGCACGTGCGGGGGATAGTAACCCCGCTGGGGGTGGCTGGAGCCGGAGGGGGCGGGGGCGTGGCCCGGCTGCTGCTGCTGCTGCTGCCAGTGCTGCATCTTGTACGCTTGCTCCTGGAGGAGGGAACAGAAGGGATGGAACCTCTTTAATTAACCCGTTTAGGTCTGACATCGAAATTAAAAGTCTTCTGAAAGAATATATATTCAAAGATTTGTGCCGCATTTTCACGATAAAAAGAAAATAGCAGACCTACAAGCTCGTAGCTTGTAGATCTGCTATTTTTCAATAGCTAAAGTATAACATAATGCTTAGTTAAAACACCAAAAGGGGTTCCCGTTCAGAATGGGTTAACCACATGAACCCCGAGCGTGACCCGTCCCTACTCTGGGCATGCCACAAATAAGGTGGACGTTGTGCAAAATAAATAAATAAAAGATGAACATTCTGCAAAGATAGCACATCTTCGAGCCGTCGTGCGCTTGTAGATCTGCTATTTGATGCTCAACAACAGTATACAGGGTTTAACTGGTTATGCAAATATAGGCAAACAAGTTCATGTTACAACAATAGCAAATAGTGAACATTATGTCCATCAATGATGGTAGCAACCCTCCTAGCACGGCAATGTCACCAGACTGACACTTCATTCACAATATTCTCCAAATCAAAAGTCTACCGGTCTACCTTCTATTCCTACTCTGACATAAATGGTCATGAAATGTGGGTCATAATGACATCACGGATACAGGCGGCTGCTCCTTGATGAAGAAAGGTTGAGGTGGTTCGGGCATCTAGTCTCCAAAGGGAGATTTGCCAGGCACTCCCAGCTAGGAAGACCAGAAAGGCAAGTCTCTGCTGGAACTGCTGCCTCCACGACATGACAAGCGGATGAAGATGGATGGAACTACATTGCTGTTGTCAGTTTAACTTCTTCTTTTTTGTAAATACCGGTATGCACAAAAGTGTACACAAAAGTGGCAGATCCACAAGCTCATAGATCGGCTACTTTTGCCGTTTTTGTAACAGTTTGACACATGAGTTTCCACGCGACAGAGGATGTTCTCGCAGGAATATCTAAAAGGTCATGTCATGACAAAACTTCAATACAAAATAAATCATGGTTTAAGATCTTAGAGTAAAATACAAATACTGTATATAAAGACAGGATGAAAGGCAATCAGACCTAGCTTACAAGAGGCAAATGCGATGCGTTGTGTGTGAGCTTGTAGGTATGGATATTTTTGCAAAGAGATTTGGTGCAGACTGAAAAACGTGGTCCAAGTACAGAGCCAACTCAGGTCTAGTTTACCCAGTCTTATTTTACAGCGTGTAATATTGCTGAAATGATTTAGCAATGAATTGGAAACGTCAAGATAGCTTATCGATAACAAAAAACAATTTGAATTGCCTTCGCAGTGATTAACCTATATATATATATATATATATAAAACATTTGTTGCACATTTACAAAAGTGCAACGATGTGTGAAATGAAATGCAAGCTTATTATAAACACAATCATTGTTTAGTTAACATCATTCATCATTGTCTTCCATCCTATGTTATGGAAAAGCTACTTCAGCTTCACGCCCAAGTCATTCCATTATTAAACATATGGAGGATGTCTGGCTTGCGATGGCTACAGTACAGATGTGACATTCAATTGAATATATAATAGCTCAACACTCGGGACATAAACACCCTATGTATTATAAATAGGTCTGCAACCAATTTAAGAAATCAGAATTTCTTCCCCCAGAATTGATTAATATAAAGAAAAAAATATATATAAGTGCTTGATTATAGTTTTAATTGAAAAAGTTAAATTACTTATATGCCGTAATTACCCTAAAAGAAACCTCATTAGAATCCCACTGAAATGTTATGGGGTTTCATCGGTTTGACTGGCATATGCACTTCCACATCAAGGGAGCCATTCTGCAGTAGGTGGTCCATCACTACACTAAAACATGACTTGCTTTCAGCACACCCAAGGCATGAAAATCTTTCCCTACTTGCTTGCAAAGAAGCATTCCCTCATTTCATTTATATTGTGCTTTCTTATCAAACTGTTTTCCAGGTTTCTTTTTTCTAAACTTTACCCATGTATCTCTTGAAACAGAAAAATGTTGGGAGCTTGTACATTTATTTCATTTCAACCACTCAAAGTTCTGATGTGACAATTGGCAATAGTAAGTGATGTAGATGGGATATCCATGTTTATTTTTTAAAGTGAACGAGTAAGAAGCGTGCACGGGCCATATATGGAGCGTGTCTTGAGTGTACAGGGTTTGATGAGGTCAGATCAACATATGGAATGTCAGAACAGGTCAACTCCATATATGGAGATCTATGGGTGGCAGCGGGGGCAGTGTCTTGAGTGTACAGGGTTTGATGAGGGCCGAGGTAGGGCAAGGCCTTAATTTTCGGGACTGTTAAGAACTGTTTTCGCCGGCTGCCAGGCACGGCTGCACAAATAACTTTGGGGCAGGCCAGTCTAGAGTTTAAATGGACATCAGTCAAAAGGGAGACATCGAATGGGAATGATGGATGGGGAAGGATCAACATATGGAATGTCATAACAGGTTCTGACATATATCCATTTACTAATATTGATGACATCAGGGATCTCCATATATTGCCTTAATTGCGACAGGTCACATTTACCATCATCCCTGATGACCTGTACACAATATATGGGGGCTTCCCCATGTATGGGGATTTTGAAAACCTCACGATTCCATAGTTAACTGCGACCTTTGGTCGCAATTAGCTCAGACCAAGTGGGCCAAATCAGGTTAGATGCATTTAACCACTAAAACACTATACTTGACCAGATTCCCATGGGCTCTACCAACGACACCATGCCTGTCCCCCCCTCATCTGCGACAAAGACATCCCAACTGTATTTTGTCATTTAAATTCCTACATAGGGGCCCATAACAAAACCCTCAGTAAAAAAAAAAGAAAAACATGTCTTGACTAATGTTTAGCTCTCCTATCCATTCTCCTTCCTGCCATTAGCCCTAATCAGACATTTATCAGTTGTGTTTATGTGCTGAACCAAGCTTCAACTCTTGTCTTTCCTTACAGAATGGCCCCCCAGAGGAATTACATTGTAATTGTTTTATCACTTTTATTGCAATTTCTTAAAAAGGTCATTACAACCACATTGTCCAGTTTAATTTAATCTCCTTGCAATTATTGTAAAAATAGAAAAGAAAAATGATAGCATACACGCAGTGATGCAAATAAACAGGAAAGAAAATCAATGAAAACAAAGAAAAAGACATTCATCCATATTCAAATACATTAATATATCTGTTCTGTATGCATACAAATATGTGAATACATTAAGGATGCAACAGTTAATCGAACTAATAAAAAAAGTCTAATAAAATAAAAAGATTTTTAAAATATTTGTTTCACAATCACGGTTTAGTTAACATCATTGGCTTCTGAAGAAACAATTTTTCAGTTGCTCGTCACTTCAGCTTTGCATGCATGGGTCAATTTTTAGACATGAGTCGCAACAAAGATTCTCCATGCATTCATGGCTATACGGGGTGAGTGATTGATAGAAAAAAAGCAATTCCTTTGAATACAGTAGCATAAATGGACCGTTAAGTCTAATAGGGCTGCAACAGTTAATGGGACTAATCGAGAAAATCACTTGGTCTTTCACAGTTTATATATAAAATTAAATATTTAAAAACGTGCTTCTTGATTATTCATTTCATCGAAAAAGCAATCGATAGAATAATAAAGAAATTGA
Source organism: Protomyctophum parallelum (assembly GCF_964188405.1). Lineage (NCBI taxonomy): Eukaryota > Metazoa > Chordata > Actinopteri > Myctophiformes > Myctophidae > Protomyctophum > Protomyctophum parallelum. The sequence continues at coordinate 22,329,996 of NC_139713.1, forward strand.
TAGTTGCAGCCCTAAAAGACACACGTGACATGCATACGGGTATACGTGCATCCACCTATATAGATTAACCGTCTCCACCTATATAGATCCAATTCGACAATTAAAAAAAGAGGAACCTTTAAGGCGGGTGTGTGCAGGGGGTGTGTAGGCATTAGATTGTCATTAGGACATTGGGGGGTTTGAAGGGGTGTCACCAGGCCCTCACCTGCTGCTGGTGGTGCTGCTGTGGCTGCTTCTGAAAGCGGGGTGGAACAGGCTTAGAAGGCTGATGCCCACTGCTGTCCCCTAAGGGTGAAGTAGGCTCCTGGCCCTCCTCCTCGCTGCTGCGATAGGCAGAGAAAACGGGCTCTTCCCGGTAGTCTGGGATGGGCGAGTGGGTGCCCTCATTCGGATCTGGAAGAGGGAAAACATTTGGAAGGTTTACAGCTGTCGAGCTGTGCACGTTTCATTTACCCCTCCCCCCTAATAAGTCCAATATTATCTGCATGTTTTGGTTTATATTAAACAATAAAGCATATTAAAAAAAATCAAATGGCCCCTTCTACAAGATCACAACGTGTTGCGATGAGACATGTGAGCTTGTAGACGGCCATTTTGAAAAGAAATTGCAAGCTATTTTTTTTAAACGGCATGTATTCTGATTCTGAGGCTTCTCTCACCCTTTGAAGTGTACTGCCAGCTCTCCCGTTGGGGTTTGCTTTGCTCTCGGGTCGGCGACAGCGAGGAGTCCTTGTCCGAAGAATCCGTCGGGCACTCCTCCGTCTTTGACGTCTGCCGCTCGGGCTTCCCGAACTTCTCGTCCAGCTTCTTGAGTTTCTCGGCGCAGGCCGCGAGCCGCTCCTCGCGGGCGCGGCGCTCCTCCTCCTCGCGGCGCCGGCGGGCTCGCTCCACGGCCTCCGAAAGCTCGGCCGACACAAACTTGGCCCTGGGTGGGGGAGCCTGCGTCAAAGACTGGCGCTGCTGGTGCTCGTCCTGCTCGTCCAGGCGCTCGCCCTGGTGGGCCGGGCCGGGCCCCAAGCTGCTCTTCTGCTGGGTCTGGAGAGGGGAACAGAGGAAATCAGTTCTCTGAAAACCCTAGGTTTCAAACTATTTCATGTCAAGGACCCCAAACATTATGTCATTGGACACCCCCGGAAGAGAAGATATGATACATGTTCAAAACGTTTGCTGTGAAAGAATATATTCAAAGATTGCGCCACATTTTCACAATAAAAGAAAAGCAGATCTACAAGCTCATAGCACAGGAGTCGCGCTATAAACTTTAACCGTTGGAAAAAATGGCAGATCTACAAGCTCAAGATAATGGTTAAAAGGTAAGGCGACACAGATCTTAATGGGTTCAAATGTATCCAGGTCTTAAGATTTGCTCTTCCTCTGTGTTACACCATTTATACCGTCTACACCATTTATGAGATTCTTTACCTTGTTGGATTACTGCATGGATTAAAGCAAAAATAAAATAGTCAGGCCAAGTCCCAATCTGTGATTTGTGAAACAGCGTGAAAGGATTCCCCCCTCTGTTCACTAAACATTAGCACAATATGTAGAATTATATTATATTATATCTGAGAGACCGAGACCATTGTGGTTTATGGAAGATGCTTCTGAACAGGGCTTCTACTGCGAGTTTGACCAATTCAAACATTTATTAAATGTTACAAGAAATTGTATATGTAGTATTAAGGTAGGGCCCTACTTAATCAGCCACATGCTTAGGGTTATGCCCATGTACTAGTTTGCACTAGTAAAACATGGTCCACACCAGTTCCAAGTGAGCTGGCAACTACCACTGCTGGGTCACCCCTTCCTCTCTCCGACCTGCCAGCAAAGTGAAACCCGGCACCGAAGGAGCCCATCAGTGAGGCAGAATGTCACATGTCAGCCAGCGTAAGGGAAGCACCCGTTGGACTGGTTCTCAGTCACGGTCTGAAGCCCAGGCCCACTTCTCTCCACAACTGGGTGCTGACATAAGGCCAAGACCATCATGTATTTTATATTGGTTTTATTAACGGAGTGAACCACCATCATGTCGGGTGAAATGCTTGTTTCTTTTATTTAGTCACAAGCTTGTGTGTGAATACATTGATTCAAAATTTAGAAGAAAAAAAAACACTGGCACACTTTTTTTCTACAAGTGAGCAACAATGTGAGCTTGTAGCAAAAACAAAAAAAAGGTTGAAATACGGAGATGTAAGGTTTCTACCAGAAAGCAACAATATTTTAGCTCCATTTGAATTACCTGGGTCTCTATAGGGGGATATCTGACACTGGGCTTCCGGGTGAGATCATGGTGGTGATAGGGGTAAGTCTCCTCAGGGGTCTCTTGAGGATACAGTCCTTCGGAGGGCTGGCACTCACGCTGATGCTGGTTCTCCCTCGCCCACTCCGCCCTGCAAACACAATCACATTAAAATGAGGACCTTTGTTCCCACATTCCTTTGCTCAACAGCCCAACAAAACACAAAGGCCGGGCGGCGGTCTTTTCAAAACTCTTTAGAGATAAGCAGTCTCACCACATCTGTTTCTTTTCACCGTGTTCATCTTCATCGTCACTGAATTTGAGCTTCTCGCCGTAATCAACTTCTTCATGAATCCCTGGAACAAGAAAAACAGATTTAAGACAGGCAACAGATCATTTTAAATGAACAATTCAAATAATGTGACCCATGTTATAATCTCATAAATACATATATAATTATATAGATTTTGAAGCCAAATCCACCCTTCCACCACATTTTACATACTGTGAGGAGTGGAATAAGATCCACTTTGGTAAACTCACCCAAGACTCAGAACAAACAAATAGGATACTTAAGAGACCTTCTACACTTAAATATTAAATTAAATGCATATTAATTTCATATTTAACTGTAGAAAGTCTCCATTCTAGATGATTGAAGTCACTTTAATCACTGCGTGTCCTTACCAGCCCATCCGTCCTCAGTGTCAACGTCAAGCTCATCCAGGTCCTTCAGGTCTTCTGGGTTGACGATGGCTGGCCGTGAAGGTCGCTCACCCGGACGGCGGATGGGTTGAGATTGAGAACTGAGGCGAGGCGAAGCTCGGCCGAAGCGATTCTCTCTCTTTACTTCACCACTAAACAGGGAGAGGGGAAACGGTTGAATGAACTGGCAGAGGTCAACATGTTTTCGTTGGGCCTATTGGAACCATTTACGCACAGTGGCTGTAACAGAACTTACTTGACGGACTCTGGATTGGTAAAGTTTTGCCTGAAGCTGGGTCTGTTGTCAAAGCGGGCTGGGGCCACCACGGTGGTGGGGACATGGGCAGTGGTGGGGACATGGCCTGGGGCCTCACGGGTGTCTTTGGAGCACATCTGACAGAAGACAGGGCGAACAGAGCAGATATTAATTAAATCTATATTATTGTTAATAGTATCAGGGATATGAGCCATCTTTAAAAGTCTACTGCCGCAAAGTCTCAAATTGCCTTACATACAAATATTACGGCAAAAGTTCAGTCAACCGACAATCATCAGGCACCCGATGCCTGATGAACGTCAGTTGACCAAAACCTATCAATAATTTACTTGAACCCTAGCATTCCCATTCTGGAGAGGTAGGACATTGACTGAAAATGGTACATCTACAAGCTCACGACATCACGGCGAGGTTGTAGATAAACCATAGTTTATGTTCAAACTATGGTTGGTACTTACGAATGCAGGCAGCATGTCGTGGTAGACAGCCGTCGGGGTGCGGTGGTTGTGGCTCTGCAAGGCAGTTGGGATGGTTGTCCTGCGGACAGGCTGGGCCGGTCGCAGACTGGGCTCCTTGGGGTCTGGAACCGGGGACTGGGCTGTGACAGCGCTGGAGGTGGTGGTGGTGGCAGGGCCAGCGGAGCCGGTGATAGAGGCAGGGTGAGATGAGGGTGGAGGCGTGGCGGTGGTCTCAGCCATGGCACTGAGCTTGCCCTCGGGGTCTGCGGGCAGGCCGAGTGGCATGGACGAAGGTTGGAGGTTCCTCCCACCCCCCTCCCTCCAGCTGGTCACATCTTGAGAGGGAAGGAAACGGTGAACATTAAGAAATGTACAAATTGCACCTTTTTAACTTGACTTTTGTTCAAGCACTTTACTATTTTGGGCATGTCAGGCAAAAGCTTTCAAAAGTTTCAACTTTTTTCAAAGATGACCTACAAGCTACGAGTTGTAGAAGAACCAATTGCTGCTGATGCATAATGAATGTGTTTATAATGCAATAAATATTGGTGGGGAAAAATAAAAGACTGGGTTCAATAAAGGCTTCACATCAATTTCAGACTTAATGTGGCCATTCTATGACAGCAGTTCTCTATGGCTTCATATTTGAGTCGAGGTTGAGCCTGATCGACCAACATTTACTTCGTAATAAAGACAGCATGGATGTGAAAGGGTCTAGCGGCTAGACTCTAGCCGACGATGTCACCTATCCCCAAATGTTGTCAATCAGAGCCCATTTGACTTGAAATGATGAAAAACCATAAGAGTTAAGATTTCAGAACATGTTCATTTTGTTAGAAATGAGCAGCATCGCACGTTACCACGACAGCAGCGAATAAAAGCAATTAAGAATGTGGGTCAGCTCCTTCTATGAACCAATAAATCACCAATATTTCTCCCCATTGTCTTGCCAAACCTACTCTGGGGGCGGAGGCTTGGTCCGGGCCCATACGACGGATCGAAGACGCTTTTTTCCTTGCCAGCCTTGTCCTGTTCCCCAGCTGCCTTCAGCGTGGGAAATTCCTCGTGAGAGAAGGGCTGAAGTCGGTTTGAGGCCCTTGAACCTGCAGTTACCATGGCAACAGGCATCCAAGAAAAAACAAAATGTCAGCCCGACACAAGTAAACAGATGCAGTGTTGCAAACATCAAAGTCAAGGACCATAGTGTAGGGTTAACAGTTAAACAAATCAATTTAGTTGGTTATAAAAATGATAATTGCTTAAAAATAATCAATTATTAATCAATCCATAATTTGGGCATATATTATAGGTGACAGTGAAAATAGCCCATTTACAAGCTGTTGCACTGCATTGTGAGCTTGTATGTTTGAGACTACAAACTTTGCCACTCTATTGGCACCTGCCACCAAGTGTTAGAAATCTGATTAAATATCAATATAATTTGTTTCAGTGTGTCATACACTATGAATTAAGATGACTCACCACCTTGCTCTAGTGCCTTTCCATTTAGCTGGGCCCATTGCTTTGGTCCACCTGCGTTTGTGCTCTGTGGAAATCAAAAGGATGCAATTACAAAAACAAAAAAACTGGGTGAAAAATCCAACAGTGTGCTAAATCATAATCAAAATACACCAAGTACAGAACCAACTCATGTCAGGTTTAGTAAGTCTTTAATCGACATATGCAACCAACTTGTTCAAGTCTAGTTTTTTTCTGAGAAAACTGATCTCACTAAGCTCTATGAATAGAGGTAAAGTATGCACTGGCAATAATACCAAAAATGTGTTCTCAGGGCTTTATTCCTCCTCTGTGTAATGCACAAAATAAATGACCATGAGTGTTTTACAAAGGAACACTTGTGTAGGCTAGAATGCGTGAAAGCAAACAACTTTATTGTAGGATCGAGTTGAAAACATGTATCCCAAAATTACAGTACCGTTTCATGCCTAGTCATTATTAATATTTACCTATATACACCTATATTTATGCCAGTGGAAAAAATAAATATAGTTTCCGACTGTACCAAAAACCATAATACTAGAGTCAAAATGGTTCCATCCCTGATTACAATGTCAGTGAAGTTCGATAAAGCCCTTCACACCCACATACCTCCTGGCTGGCTACTGCTGTGGGCTTCTGAAGATTGGACACAGATTTCTGTAAAGCCAGCTGCGGCTGCAACTCCGGCAGCTGTGCTGTTGATGCAATAGTACTGGGGACAAGAGGGGGAAAAGGGGAAAAAAGACGCCATCAGAACATCAGCACATTAGGGCTGAACGATATATATTGAATTCATGATGTAGTGATGTGACAGATATGGCTGTGATAGAAGTGTCACTGTTCTCTTTCACACGCCAATAATGTCAACGGCATAAACACAGCGGATGTGCAGTGCTCATGGAACATGAAACACAGCGGATGTGGAGTGCTCATGGAACGCATTCAGCTTCACTTTGAGAAATCATGGCGGTGACATCGCCAAAACCAATGAAGCCAAATATTATTATCCATATCCACTTAGAACAGCTGTGCTCTAGCAATTTTATTACAACTTAGGAGGCAATGCTTATTGACATCAGAATAAATGTTCCGGTTCCATAGTTTGAGAATATTTGTGAAAACAATGGTGAAATGTATTAAACATTAAATACACTATTAGAACTACAAGTAACTAGGAACCATACCAGCTTCATTGGATGAGTGTCTTAATGTTACTATGGGATGAACCACCTATAAGATGTTGAGAGTCCCTAAACAAGGACATTCAGACCACAAAATATCTGATCGACATATCAGTCTGGCCGACATATTGGCCATTTGACTTTTGTCGGTAGTGGCAATTGTGCAGCCGATGTGTCCCCATTTCAATATGAGAGTAGGACCCAAAAATATGGAATAGTTTGGGATCTAGTCCTCACCTCTTTTGATCTGGCTGTTCCTGCTTGTTTGCCCATCCTGTTCCGTCTTTGGGCACAATAAACACGTTGGGATCGTTTCCTTTGTTTTCAGACTTCAGGCTCGGCAGGTGAGCAGGTGGGGGCATGCGGCGGGCTGCAGCCACTTTGCCAAGACTTTGTAAGCCATGTCGCGGAACTACTGGGGGAAAATGAACAGAACAACGGAGAAAGGAAGGAGAAGCGGAGTGGTACACAGTATGAGAGCCAATACCTGTCCAATTACATTTGTCGTTACAACATTTAAAAAGCATTGTATTATTGCTTGCTGTCGGGCAGAAACCTCAGGTCCGTATTTCAACGTTTTTTTTTATTTTAATTAATGGCCTACTTCATCATGTGTAACAGTAGCTAAATTAGACGATCTATAAACGCACCACATTTTGAGTGGTTACATGTGTCTCAGTGTTTGTGAGCTTTATACATAATTTAGCCAATGAAAAGTATTAAAAAGATCTTGCAAGTTAATAATAACTACACTGAATCCATTGAAAGGAAAGGTACTTTCCATACCCCATTTCTTGAAGTAACAGTTTTGGAAATGCACGGTTTCCGCCCAAAGCAATGCAAGTTAAGCCCATTCACTGACTTGAATAAGCTTAACTGTATGCATTCTAAATATTTCAGCTGGCTTGTCAAATGCATTTCATTAAAAACAATCTGTATGGCAACAGCCTCTGTAAACGTACAGAAATTATGATGAATGGACAGCATCTTACCTGTGGTTTTCTGAGTTTCTATTGACTTTCCCTTGTACTTGTCAAATAGGCTGAGTGAGGAATACTTGCTTTTCCCATCCTTGGACTTGGTTATTTGCCCCAAACGATCGGACATTGCGATGTAATGTCATCTAGTATGGAAATTTTTGTTTGCGCCGCTTTCCAAGTGCTTTCTGGTTCTGTCGAATGAGAAGAAAACTAAATCAAGCATGATGCAACAACAAACTGAAAAACACACCTATTTTTAGACCAAATACCCGTTCTTTGTATATTACAAGTGAGATATTACAAGTGAGTAATATGAAAAAATAGCTGAAACTTACAAATAGTATGCTACTTAATTAAAAATGTCTTATCCATGAACAAAAAGGTACAAAACAAATGACAACATTTTAGGAGCAGGACATAAACCATCACTCCAAGTCATGAAATTGAAAATATAATGCAGCCATGTATAAAATACCAAGCACAATGACTAATGAAATTGTCAAGCTTAGACAAACATCAGTCAGGATATTATTTCTACAGGCTTCAAATTAAGATTAATTACACTGCCCTTCCATTCATTTGAGAGTTCAAAAACAAGGCAGACTGCCAGTGGCCTAGTAATGCACACATCGCACAGCCACAAACAGAGAAAATGTAACCATTACAATTAAAAATACAAAAAAGGAGACGGATGAGCGTTTTGTCCAATTACTTCAGTTTTAACATATTCACCCACAAGAATATGATGCTGGCCTGAGACACTCAGAGCAGCGGAGATCTATCTGGACCAGTGGTTCCCAAACTTATTAACTTGAGGCCGAAACTAGTGAAAATAGCCGAAAATAGCCGAATCTACAAGCCATGTTTTGGGCTTATATACATTGAGTATTTTTTTGTCAGACCCACTGTTTCAGAAGCACTGATCTGGACCATAACAGGACATTTGCTCACTGCTGCTGGTGAGCATTCAGCATTAACGCGGAGCCTGACACCAATTCCTGTGGGTTCTTCGATCCGCTACCAATTTCTAATATTCTAGGGGTGCCGTTGTTTGTGTAAACCAATAGCTGGAGTTTTCCTATCCTGAGAGTGAATTGTTTAGAGTTAAGCATTATAAACTGACAAATGTTTCTTTAAGGGTCGAAAATAAGTAGTTAAAACTCAAAATATATATATTTGAAACCATTTCAATACTCTGCCATATCAAAACTGACTCTGCCTTCTTGAAAACATGTATTTTCAAACACCTTCCTCTCACTCAGAATGCTCTAGTCTGATTTAAGGGTGTTGCGTTTATGTGATTTTCCAGTGTGAAACACCAGCTGAGTCATGTAAGTTGCCTTGGACATAGAACCTAAAAGATTGCAGGTGCAGAACCAGGGAGTGGTTTCGTTTGACAATATGAGGGACCATACTGCGGTCAATCAAATTATGCCATTAATCTCTCCCTCATGCGCAGGCATACTGTACCGATATACATACCGTAAAGTAAACCTCTTCCGAAAAGAAAAACATTACCATTGCAGTCTGGAAAACCACAGATCGGTTGAATGTGAACATTTGTGAACCCCCCCCCCCCCCCCCCCAAATATGTTGCACATAGCAGATCCAGATGCAGTCCATGTTGGCTAATCCGAGATTTACAATATATCAATCAACTAGTACTATGTGCAATTTCAAAATAACTGCACAAAACTTGACTCCATGGTACACTATGATGTTGACGGCTTGTGTAAAGCCATCCTCTTGAGTATGTCTCGACATGGGAACCCTGGCCTTCCAATGAGGCACTAAAGTGGACACTAAACACAAGGCTACTACTGGGCAGGTTTTTTACTTTGCATTTGTATGGACCATTAAACAGTATATAGAGTATATATTTGGGGGTGATGTCCAAGGCTGACAGATCCAAGGCTACAGATAGACCCTTCTTAGTAAGGTGGTCGATATAGATAATGTGAAATGGCTAACCAAATAGCATTTATCACCAGCGAATCGCACCAATGCCTCGGTGGTCGCTCGCCCAAAGCCGACGCATAGGCGTTACAAATGGGCACAATTTCACAAAGCAGCCGCCGGTGCCGAATAACAGTGTTGAGGTTGTCGATGCCGGATAAACCCATTTAATTTAACCGAGACATACGTATACAAGTTATGTCCGTGAGATCACAAAGCGTAGCTTGTCGTAATGCCGTCATAACTGGAAGACTAGAAGAGTGTATTTCTTTTCTCGTTGCATGTACAGTAGAAGTGAAAATGCAATTTGAAATCGTCGACTGTGACATTTTGATTTTTCTGAATCCGCATCAGAACATTTTGACCTCGCTAGACCAGACCCAGCTAGCTTGTTTCCCCTCGGACGAAAAATGCTACTGTCACACAAAACGGCAAATTATGTATCGTACGCAAATAGATAACTACTTTGTATCGTGTAAAGGGGAGGCAATTTGATTAAACTCAAGCCGAGTCGGTGACAACCTTACAGAGTTTTCATGGTTTAATTAAAGGCGACAACAAGGTCCTTTGATGTTAGCAAGGCAGCCGAACTAGCTAAAAAATACTAGCCAAAGGGCTATGTAAACACTTACATGGGTTGCTTATATGAAACCAGCATTTAAGAGGGCCTAGATGAATTGTATATTTGTTGTATATTACATATATTTGTTTATTACAAAAACAAATTTGTGTTTTATTTAGGGTTGACCACCACAGAAAACAGTGCTAGGTTGGCCGGTTAAAAAACGAAGCCTTTAGCTCCGCAAACTACAGTACAAGTTCCTGGGCTGGAAATAGGAAAACAAACCGCACAGAGACAGACAGGGCCTAGCTGAGCCTGCCCTGAATCAGTACCAATTTACATTCGGTGTCCATTTTAAAACGCGGTGCCGTTTAGATTACATTATCCAAGAAACATTTCTACCGTTTTTCTCCAGCGTTCCGTACCAAGGAAGACGGCCGATGGAAATATAGGACAAGACGATTAAAAATGGCTGCTGTGCCCAGAACAAAGCAACAATAAAACTGGGCAGTCGGAGGAGGAGAGCGAGTCCCAAAAAAGAGCAAAATAACCCCACCGCACGCATCCGTAACTTACCGATTAAGCGATTTAAATTAACTTCAGGTCAGTGGCAGGGATATATTTCCACGATTTGCTGTTTCTTCAAAGGATGGACGGCGATTGTACAGCCGAAGGTTGTTCCTTGCTCCCGTGAAGCAGTGAGTGTTGTTGCTGGGGACCAGAGCGGCCTGGATGTGGATATGAAGCACTTCTTCTTCCCGTACACCGTCACACGTCGCTGGGGGAGGGACCAGAGGCGAGGGCTTTAAATCTAGCGGCTCCCATTGGCAGCATTTCAATGATTCTGAAACTGACCTGTGTGACCCAATTGATTGATTGATTGATTGAATACTTTATTAACAGTTTGCAAATACCGGTAGTTGGTTATAATAACCGTTATACAATGGTGCTAAAAGGGTAACGCAAAAAACCCAGAGGGCTAATTGTTTCCATTGTGATCCTGTGTATTAAATTCTTAGAGACAATATTATAATACATGCTTGCTTTACAGAAACAAAATAAAACCAACTTTATTAGGAAAAACGAGTTAAAAAGGTTAAGAACTAAAATAAATGTAAGCAAAGGGAGGTTGGGATGCCTACTTTCAAGATTTTTGAAAATTAAAAATTGCATATTCTATATTCAATTCATCAAGAGGCATATACAATAATATACAGACATCATCAACATTAGTAGCAATACACGTACATGTGTATGGGAAAATACAAAATAATAGGCCTACTGCTATATCATTTTAGACGGGATATGCAAAATAGCCATTCTTTAAAAAAAATAAGTGTGGCAATTTTCTATTAATTTGCAATATTTGCAAACAGATTAGTGCATCTCGGCTTGGATAGGCATTGGAATAGAAATGCATCAGACGACCAGACAGACAACCCATCATTGCCTCGAGTCAATACCTGTGTCAAGGATTCAGAACTCAATATACTAGTAAACTTCTATCACTATTCAGTATTCACTATAGTATACATTTCAATTCAACTTTATTATCACAGGTTTACAAATTATAAAAGTGGGTGAAACTTTTTTTTTCTTCATACAGCTGGAAAGTTGGAAAGAGATATAAATTTATTTTTATTTTGGGGGGAGGGGGGATGATACTGGGGTCACTGTCTGGTACCAATGAGTGGGTACCCACCCAGGCTGACCTGGTTGTGGTGAAACCTGT
>NC_139713.1:22346585-22391585 GCF_964188405.1 Protomyctophum parallelum
GACAGGCTTCGGCGAAACAACACTTTCTGTGATGTGATTCTCTGCTGTGGAGGAGAGGCGTTCCCCTGTCATCGTATTGTGCTAGCATCCTTGAGCCCTTACTTTGAGGTAAATGCAGATCTTCAACTTTCAATGTGAACATTTATTGACCTGGTGTTGTTAAAGCGATGGCATTCAATCCTTCCTACTTCCTTCACAGGTTTTGATTGATTGATTGAAGTATTTATTAACAGTATGCAGAATGGGTCAATACAAAAAACTGTTACTGTGGATGGCACCATGATAAAGCATTACACTTGTTTTCAACAGGGTCCACCATTTTCAATTCATCAGAGCATTTAGAGACATGCAAATGTACACACAAAACAACAGGAAATCATCATATAAAATGGAGTAAATAGGGAAAAACAGTAGGGGGAAAGGGGATGGGGGGGACTCAGACTTTACAGGGGCCAGTTTGAAGGAGTCAAGGGATTCACATGTCTTAATGGCTGTTGGTACGGCAGGTGTAAAGATAGTTTTGTTATCATCAGCGAGCCAGGTGCAGATTCTACCGAGTTCAGAGCTCAACCTGCAGTTTGTTCCTGTCTGAGACCAGCAGTGCCGAGTCATCACTCAAGAACACTTTGAGACCCACTGGTGTTTGCAGTGAGCCAACATTGACAATAGCAGCACCCTGACTCTGTTTGACCAGAATTTAATTTGCACCTTTTTAACCCGCACAGGCAATGTTTACAACTGGCATGGTGGAGTCCAGGCAAGATAAGGTCAACATATTCGGTGTAGAACCTCAGATCATGGACATGTTGGTGAGCTTTGCCTACACTTCAAAGGTGGTCATCTCCACGGAAAACGTCCAGGTAGCGTATTATCATTTTGCATTTCTTCATTTATTGCGTCCATGTATGGCCTATATCGGGGCTTTTAAACCATAGTGCTATTTTGTTTATTTGGTCTATAGGTCCTTCTAGCAGCAGCAAACCTGCTGGGGGTCATTGCTGTTCAAGAGGCCTGCTGTAAATACATGGAGCATCACATGGATGAAAAGAACTGTGTAGGGATTCACTGCTTTGCTGAGGCCCACTCCTGTAAAATGTTGGAGAAGCACAGCATGGATTACATTCTGGAACACTTCAGCCTCGTCTATCAGCAGGTCAGACATTGAGTTTCTAACTTGTCAGGTGTTGGCTTTTCACGCTCATTAAAGGGTGTTTTAATACTTACTATATTTTATTTTATATTCCTAGAAAGAATTCCTCTCTCTCGGTGTGGACAAACTGACAGAGATTATTGCCAGTGACGACATCAATGTGACCAATGAGGAGATGGTGTTTGAGGCTGCCATGTTGTGGCTAGAGCAGTGTCCTACCAACAGGCAGAGCTTTGAAAAGGTCAGTCACTTCTCAGTGTGTCACCTGATGAAAGAAAGACCATGGAGAAGTCAAAGCAATGTGACTGGCTAAGGCGAGCTTAAAGCGATGCTAGTATATGCATGAGAGGCGAAGCAATTAATCAATCACAACCAACAGAAGATTACTAATCACATCAAATGCTAGTGATGATATCAGTTTCATATGACAAGACAAAACATCCCTATAAAAGGCAGCAAACTGGCGCCCTCTGCTGCTGACAACCTCAGTGCAGTGTTTTGTCCTATCTTCTACAGTCTATGGTCCCAGGCCATGCTGGTGCTTGATTGATTGAAAATGTTAACAGATTGCAGAATGGGCATAGTTCAAGCCAAGGAAGGTACAGGTAAAAACTGCTACGAGGATAAAACCAGAAAAAGCACTAAGACGGGTACTCCATTTTCACATACAAATATACACATCTATGAAAAAGGGGCATCAAAAACAAGGTTAGAAAAAAAGGGAAAACATGTACAGTATAGAAAATAGAGAGGGGGCTTTTACTCGGGGCGCATACGTTTAAATTGTGTTAGACATACTAACAGTGGCTCCCGACATGCATGCAGCGTGGCAGGTTACAACTAACCTGTGGCAGGTTAAAACTAACCCTTGCTTTGGGTATGAATGCATGTTGCATATTCGTGAACAAGTTCCTATTCCTAACCTTGTCTTTCAGCATGTGAAATCCATGTTAGATGATGACGTTGTTGTTGTTCAGTCAAATTGGAGTTGGACTATATAGTTATAGTGTCTTCTATTTGTTCTTTAAGGTGATGGAGCATATCCGCCTGGCTCATATGAGGCCCTCCTACCTTCTGGAGGTGACTGCGTCTCTGGGTGTGCTGGAGGCCTGCCACAGGGTTCTCTCCAACTCTGAGGCCAAGGAGCAAAGGCCACGCTGGTCCACAGGTACCCCCTGCCTCACACATGCATGCATGTTGCTTTCCAAGTTGGGATTTCCAATGCCAGGACACATTCCTCAAAATGTGCAAAGACATTCCTGGCAGAGAGAAAATGTATTATTGTGATATGCCTAGTCATTTGTTTCTTTGGTGTAGCATTTTCAGATAAGGTTTGGTATTCATAATATATTATTGTAACTTAAAGGTATATTCAGTGATTTCACTTAATTCAAATATCACTTATTTTTTTGTTTTGTTGTGATAATCCTCCCTACTATAGAGTGTGCTGACCATATAAGGAGTTCCTCCCTGTCCCCAGTTAACCCCTGGGGGTCAAAAAACCTTAGGTTTCGTTTTTGACTCTCTATCCTGATTGGACGAAAGGCTGGGTCCCACAGCCAAAAACGAAACCTAAGGTTTTTTGAGTGAAATCACTGAATATACCTTTAATTATTTTTTATTTAGCTTTTGCATATTTGCTTATACATATACTTGCATAGTTAACTGTAACTTTAAAAGCTTTATACTGGATATCCTGTTTTCTCCTGGATTAATTCAGTGACTGCTAAATAGAGGGTATGGACATGCATAAAGTGAGTGGCAAAATTAGTGACACTCAGTAGGCTTTCCTGCATAACTTCCGGGTTTGATGATGTCACGCGCATACCCTCTATTGTGCCTGACAAATACAATATGCTCACACACATTAATCTACAAGTCTACATTACTCTTACATTACTCTACTTCACTCACTGGCTATTCTATTCCTCTGTACAGTGTATGAAGTGATCCTGACAGTGGTTGAGAGGGACGGTGGTTGTGGCGATAAGCCGCTTCACAGGATTGAGAGCTTTGATCCCCTGACCAGGCGATGGAAGACTCTGGCATGTCTGCCCATCGCCGTAATTGACCATGGTCTGGCTGTGTCAGGTGAGACACAGCCTCTACTCCAGTGTTGATTTTGACAGAAAACATTGATGTAGTTTCATAGTAATGCTTCGCTAGTATAAAAGTAGAACTAAGACAACTAAGTCTTAACGCTACTGGATCTCTTCTCCATTAGTGCCTCTGTAAAGTGGGCTGAGTGGCCAAGGCTCCAAAATGTTGACGGCCCCAGGATGCAGGTTTTGGTATTTTATTTACCTCTCCAGTGCAAGTTATTTCACAGACAAGTGTAGCCCAGGCAAAATAATAGTTCAAAAATAAGGACTGGCCAAAACAACGCTCCAACTAACAGAACTGAATAAACACTTAAAAACTAAAGAAAATTAAACTAACCAGGAACTTAAAGGTATATTCAGTGATTTCACTTAATTCAAATATCACTTATTTTTTTGTTTTGTTGTGATAATCCTCCCTACTATAGAGTGTGCTGACCATATAAGGAGTTCCTCCCTGTCCCCAGTTAACCCCTGGGGGTCAAAAAACCTTAGGTTTCGTTTTTGACTCTCTATCCTGATTGGACGAAAGGCTGGGTCCCACAGCCAAAAACGAAACCTAAGGTTTTTTGAGTGAAATCACTGAATATACCTTTAAGAAACTATAAACAGGGAAAACCTTATAAATACAAAGGCCCTGCAGGACTCTCCCTGCATGTTGTCACTCTAGCCTCAAGCAAGGACTGCCTTCACCTGTAGCACACCTTTTAAGCAGGTGAGGCAAACCATCACCTGATTGCTAATTGGTAACTCTTATAACTCAACGAAGGCCCATACGTTATTTTACACAATTACATCAGAAGTCTGAAGTCTGTATTCCAGAATGTTCTCCAGGCGCCAATTCGTTCACAAATAATAAAGTCAAATAATGATATAAACACAACATACACCCCTCCTCTACAGTGCTTGGCCCATTCCCATCAACAAGATTGCCAGCACTGCAGAGGAGAGACGGGTGTCCCCACAAATAATCACATTTCCCCACAGTGTCAATAAATCAATCAATGTAAACACACCTTTAAAACTCTCAGTTCTCCTGTTAAATGTTAGGGAGGGAGGGTGTCACAGGGCAACCCGTGCCCTATATAACAGTATCTGAACTACTGTTATATAGGCCTGTGACACCCTCCCTCCCTAACATTTTAGTGTTTTTATGCGTTAAGGAAATTGTTAGTGTGTTTAGTCATAGTTTTAGTCACCATTGCTTAGTTTTGATTTAGTTTTTGTACCTTAGTACCTATGATGCAGTGGTTCTCAAACTTCATTACAAGGACACCCATAATTCTCACGGACCTGTAAGGGTCCATTTGGAACTGCCTCAAGGAACCCTGAGGGTACAGGCCAGCTCCATATGGAGATATAGGCGTGATCAGGTCCAGAGCCCGGGCAGAGATGGTTATGTTGTGTGACATCACATTCTGGTATCAGTGAAGACCTTGCAAGTTGTTTATGCACATTATCTTATAGTGGCAACGCATTTTGAGCTCCGATAGTCTTTATGTCTTTAACAATTAAGTCATAAAATGGTTTTAATTTGACACTCACCACAGGCCCATTTGTGTATTTGGCCGGAGGAGACTTCCCTGATGGTTCAATAAGCAGCGAGGTGTGGCGCTATGACTCTTCCTGTGACTCGTGGGCAAAGATGGCTCACATGAATGAGGCCCGCAGCGATGTTGGTAAGACTATATACCTCTATTATATCTCAAGCCTTTCTGGATCAGGGCCCACTTGAACATCTTGAAAGTGTTCGACGGGTGGGGGGCACATGCATTTCAGAGTATGGCCTCACTCACACCTTTCGATCTAGCATACAACATTGATGCATGCTAGATGTAAGCAAGATGTAAGTGTCAATGGTTGATAGAACATTTTGGACTACAAGCTGTTGCATTATCCCCACGGCCCACCCAGTTGACTTTGGCCTTCAATTTAACCTATAGTTTTGGAATAACAACTTTGGGTTGTTGCTTTGGTTATCCAGTGGTTCTCAAAGTGGGGTCCGGGGACCCCCAGGGATCCTTGAAGGGTTCCAGGGGGTCCGCAGGAACCTATTAACCAAATTAACCTTTATGGGTCTGTAACTCTGAGGGTGTACAAGTCCATTTGGTTCCATTTGTACATTCTCAGAGTTAAATAAACATAGATTTTTACAATATAAATTGGGGTCCCAGAAATATAAATGCCATTAAATGGGGGTCTGTATTCAGCTAATGCATGTCAAACTGGGGTCCTTCTCTTATATATATATATATATATACATATATTTTCAAATGGGGATTCCGTGGGATAAGTGTCAATTTTTGAGAACCACTGATCCAAGGACCACGGTCATCAGTTGTAATGATCAGGGTATTTTTTTTGTTTCTCCTACGTGATCCATAGGATTGGTAACGCTGGACGGCTACGTGTTTGCGGTGGGGGGCTGGAGCGGCAAGACGTACGTGAACTCAGTGGAGAGATACGACCCCAAAACCAACACATGGCAGCTTTTGGAGGCATCTATCGGCAGAGTGCCAATAAGTGCCGATTGCAATTACCCTGCGGTGGTGGCACTAGATGGACTGATCTATTTTCTTGGTATGTAACAGGTTATGCACATGCAGGTTCAGCCTGCTGAGTTTCATGGGGTTGTTGTTTATGTAATATATGAAAAGCCTTTTTTGTTACACAATTCTCCTTCTCCCATTGACAACGAATGACTTGTTTGTCATGTTTCTCTCTTCCCGGGCTGTCGCTGGTATGGACTATGGTTCCATCATAGACGAGTGTCAGGTGTACAAGTACGACCCGAAAACATCTAAATGGACAGAAGTTGCTTCTATGCTGGTTCCTCGTACTGGTAAAGCTGTGTGTACGCTCACAGGAAAGATCTACGTTTTAGGTATATCATATCATATCTATTTATATCATATCTGTTCTACATGGCTCTTAGTTCCATATAATAGACTCAGTTCAACTTCACTGTAGTGTACTGTACTGTGTTGATTTTTTTCTCTTTTTTTCTTTCATTCAAACCTTTATTTATTCTCTAGAGACATTGAGGTAACCCTCATTTGCAGTGTCGTTGAGATGCAGTACAACATAATACAACATTTTCAAAGCAATACACAAAAACACTGCAGAAAACTAAATGGAAACTAAATGAAAACAAAAGCTATGATGATTAAATCTAAGACTAAAGATATGTATTGACAATTCTGTCAAACAAATAAAAACTAGACTAAAATGTTAGGAAGGGACTAGTGCAGGACAAGAGATCCAGTATAAGTCATTTTACACTTGGTTGCATTCTGAAAATAGCAGATCTACAAGCTCACAACACGCGACGTGATGTGAGCTTGTAGATCTGCTATTTTCAGCAAGTGTAAAAAAATCTAAATCAATACTGCACAACAGAGCCCAATGCACTAATAGTCACTATCCTGTTACTTCCTGTTTATCTCTAGGCGGTTTGCCTTTATTGGGTAACACCTTTACAGACGAGGTGGAGCGCTACAACCCAGAGACTGACGAGTGGACTATGTGTGCCTCCACAAAAGTGCAACGCTACGGGCCTGGCGTGGCTGTGGTGGACGGAAAGATCTATGTGCTAGAAGGGGCGGAATGTTCGCGTAGTCCCACTCACGATGTCTGGTAAGATGCTCCATGGAACCCGTTAAAATAGGTGGCTGCTTGTTCACACCAAGTGGTGGTTGTTTTACTTAAGTAAAAATCACACCCGTGTGAAGTGAGTGGTGCAACTCCGTGTGGGGGTCCCCGGGAGGCACGTGGAAGTTCCAGTGGCCAGGGTTCCGGCGAGCCGCCCCGCGTCCGAAACGGTCGAGAAAGGACAGAGTTACCATGTGGGGGTCCCTGGGGGGTCCCCGGGGGGTCCCCGGAACATCCAGACCACCAGGAATGTGCCCAGGGGGCTGGCTAGCCCTGGTCCAGTGCTTACAACGAGTGACTCGCTGTAAGCACTGGACCAGGGCTAGGGGCTGGCCTGGTTCCGGCGAGCCGACCGTGAAACGGTCGAGAAAGGACAGAGTTACCGTGTGGGGGTCCCTGGGTGGTCCCTAGAACATCCAGACCCCCAGGAATGCGACCAGTGGGCCGGTCCGGGGCCGTTTCCGACAAGCCGCCCCGCGTCCGAAACGGTTGAGAAATGGTGAAAACTAACCACGCTATTTTCGTGCTTGGACAGACAGACAGACAGACAGACCCAGGGACACATAGCTGTGTAATGGAGTGGTTGCACCACTCAAAAATAGCACAATATGGAAATACACTGTATTCACAATTTGACTTGCATAAAAGTACCAACATATTGGCATCAAAGGTGCCTTTCTGTGTGGAGTTTGCATGTTCTCCCCGTGTAGCCTATAGAGTAGGTACCCTCACAAAAAACATGCAGTAATCCTGGTCTATAAACTGCCTCTTCCTGGCCAGCCGGGACACCTGATGGAGGGGAAAGGAACTAGATGGAATAGTGTTCTTTCCATGCGTCCAACCGGGGAAACTCCCCTGTCAGGTGAAAACAAGCGTCATGGACTCCTCATGCATGGAAGTAAGCATGAGGTCAGTCCGTTGCTCTCCCCAGGTTGGCAGAGGGAGTGTAGTCTCTAGACAATTGACACTGGGTGAAAAAGGTTTTACAAAAATCATGGGATAAAAAAAAATATATATATATTTACAGTAGGCTACCAAAGTAATAATACATAAATTAGTATAATTATTTTTTAAATAAAAGTAGATTGGCAGTTTATCTGCAAAGTATTTGGCTTAATTGGTTGATCTGTTCTATGTTTGGTAATAATAACCTATAAATCTGCAAGTATCAACAATCTCAAATAATTGTGGGGTAAAATGTACACTATTTGCCTCAGAGCTGTAGTGAAGTAGTATAAATGTATAAAAAGGGGAATATTTAAGTCTTGTAAAAAACTGTACTTACTGTATGTATACTTGAGGAAATCAGAAAATCCTTTCTCTGACTACTACTACTGTTCTGTCTTCATGTAGGTATCCCCTCCGCCGTACCATCGAACGGTACAGTGAAGCCACAGACTCGTGGGAAATCGTAGAGGAGATGCCCACCGATACCAGGAAAGAAATCACGCGTATCAACCTGTTCAGCTGTGTCTCTCTCATAATGAGGAAGGATGCACATCAGGTAAGACATGCAGTAAAATCTTGAGTTAGTTTAGCTGTACAATATGTTCACACTGTAATTTGTACACTCTTACAAATGGATAAATTAACTTGACTGTGGAATGTATTATAGCAGTTGTAGTAGTTTTTGTATGTAATGCAGGAGAGAAGATTTATGTAAAAGAAACAATATTCAGAAGTTTCCAGACATTTTCAACAAAGATATTTATTATTTAATATTTACTGCAGAGGAGAAAAAAGGGTTTAAGTGGTTAATACTGTATATCGTTATCATATTCTAACTTTTCTTTTTTCTTTCTTCGTAAATTAATGCCCTACTTCATCATACTACGTCACACAAAAGCATCAAAAGTAGCAGATCCACAAGCTCGCGATGCGTTTTGAGCTTGTAAATTTGACGCTTGTGAATTTGCATCATTGTTTCACAACTATCTGAGTTACAAACATATAAATGAACACTATTATTATAAACGTGTACGTATAAACGCTCAACTATATTGTTGAACATTATTGTAGGAGGAGAATACAGAGTGCCGAGGACAGAAGGCAACATCAGCATCCACAGAGGCAGCCACAGACTCGTGATTTGGGAACCCACTGGAGGCTGGAGCAGGTTGGCAAACACGGCCTGGAATCTGAGTACTCCTGGCCTGCACAACATGCTACAGAGACTACCACTGCAGAGGCGTGCTTTCAGAAAAAACCTGAGGGTGGGGAAAAAAGTGACCCTGTAAGACCCAACGATGCTTCTCTGTAACATTTTAAATTTAATTAATTACTTAATTATTATTTTGTTTTTTCTGTTATTTTTTCACCTAAACATCATTATTGATGTTCATTGTTTAGTTTTGCAATGCCATTGGTCATGATATTTGCATTATAAATACCCCCCACAGAGACACAAATTTACACTACTTCAAAATCTCTGGACAATTTTAATCAAAGTTGACCTATGACCTTTAATCTTTAACCCTGATAAAAGTAACTAACATGCATGTAATACATATTAGAATGTCTAGAACATGTATTACCGTATGTATTATTGTGAAAGATATCCAGCGAATGTAAATTATTAATTTAGTATTATTATTTTAAAGAACTGAAAAAAACCCCACACATTTATTGCAGACGTTTCGATTGTCAATAGGCTATATATTACATTGGAGTAGATGAGTGTGCAGGTTTTTTCTTCTTTTTCTCATATCACTTTTCAACACAGCACCTCAACTAAGTGATGTGCCTATTCTATTGGTTTTTGTAATCCCCCATTGCACCACTAACCCCTGGCATTTCCATTGTCTTTTGAGACAAAAGGAAACTGATGATTAATATTTAAATCTATCGTTGCTGTCGGGCAGAAACTTCTCATCTCCTTATCAAACTTTTTTTAAAGGCTCTTGTGTACTACAGCGTCACACAAAACCTACCCTGCTATATGATGTCACAACCCATGAAGTTATTTAGCATCCCAGAGCCAAATGCAATGCATTGTTTGGTTTTGTTTAAAATAAAGCTGTTGTTTTATTATGTTCAGTCAGATGTCCATATTTATGCTTAAACTGTGATGAAATCCATACTGCATAATAGGCCTAATGGGGAAATGAATGATGGTGATCAGAAAATATTTTAAATTTGATATGATATAAATATGCGCTTCAAGGATCAAGAATATCAAGCAAGCAAGAAGCAATAAATGATTTTTCCACAAATGTATTTTCAGCTGAGAATTTGTACAAATCATGTAAAAGTATTTTCAAGCTGTCAGAATTACAGAGATCAAACACTACATTTGTGTGACGTGTCCAATTATCACCAAGTAGTTCTCAGCCCTCAGCCCCCTTGTCAAACTTATCCACCTTTAGGGGGAATCATATTGAGGTTCGAGTTCTATTTGTAAAGAACATAGACAAAACAAATGTGCAAACTCCGCAGTGTGTTTCGGCTACTGGTTAATTGCGTTCAAGCGCTTTACAGATTGCTTATCCGGTCTAGAGGGGATACGGAAATGCTCTCTGTGCTTGAAGTATGCGTGTTTGGAAATTGTCGGATACGGGCGATACGGGTAGGCTAGACTAGACCAGCCCCCTTTTTGAAACTAGCTCCTTGCCACTCGCCCTACACACTTCCACTTGGTTTGAGCATAGATATATAAATAATAGAGATGGCACTGGATGGGAATTCTGGTGCCGTCTCTATTATTTATATATCTATACTCAAACCGAGTGGAAGTGTGTAGGGCGAGTGGTGAGGAGCTAGTTTCAAAAAGGGCCACACACACACATGCTGATGCAAATTGTAAAATAAATGCTAAGCAGTGCCTGTACTGGACACTGCTTCTGAAAGTCACAGAATATAATCATGTGACTTTAGTTTATTGTCTTGCATTATAGACAACCTTCAGAGCGAAAAGCCTGTTTGTTTAGCCTTTTACTGTTATTGTCAAATGTTGAATTGGGAAACAAATAATATAATTGTTGTCCAGGTTATTGGATTGTAAATGTTTTACTGACTGACTAGCTAGCCTGCCATAAGGAAAAAGAACTGCTACGACAACACTATTTGATCATAACAGAATAATTGCACTGCAGATTAGGATTTATTTTAATTTTTTTAATTATAAATGGTGGACTTTAAACAAATGCAACAGTTGAATACTTACATGTAACTGATCACTTAAAACAAGAGGAAGCACTGAAGTGAAAACCCTTTTCTTTCTTTTTTTGTTAAACATAACATCATCTCCCTAAACTGAAACGTTCAAAATAATTTAACAGAGCAACGCAAGACAAAACCAGATAATGCAAGGTAAGCATCATCATGGGTACCACACTTATTAAAAGGTAAGTGATTTTCTTTGGTTTAAGTAAGTGTTAAAAAGCTCTATATTGCGATAGTACTCATTGCTAGAGTGTTTGTTCAGTAACGAGTGTCCATCCAGCTTTTTAAATACAGAAAATGCATTTTCAGGTTGGGATACCAAATCAAACTCAGTTAGTGATGACAAGAAGAAATTAGCAGACAAAATTGGAACGGGAACCCTATGAAACATTAAGCTGATAGATGGCAGCCTTTCTCCTGATTGGCTGAAAATGTGTCATCAAGCGTCACCTACTCATTTATTAATGAGCTGGAGAGACCCTGTTATTGAACAAACAATCTATAGCAATGATTACAATATAGTGATTTAACCTTTAAACAAAAAACATTTTGTTTTAACCAAAAAAATATCACTTACCCTACCTTTAAGCATCCACAGTATTCTCCTACGCAATCATATTTGTCTCTTTTAAACCAGCTTGCAGTTGAAGACTTGTTTCCAATATTGTTATTTAACAAATGTAAACAATTCAGAGCCACATAGTGTGGCAGACAACAGTTGGAGATGGGTAAGGATTCAGTGGTTCTCAAGAGAGGGATCCGGGGACGCCCAGGGGTCCTTGAGGGTATTGATAGTTAGGAACTAAACGGACCTGTCTGTAACTTTGCGAGTGTACAAATGGAACCAATTTGGTTCCATCTCTACACCGAGTTATGGCTTATGGGGGTGTCTGTGTCCTAATGGCACGCTGGGGTTTTTGAAATTATAAAAAGGTCTGAGAACTAAATTATAATTATTAATTTATGAATTATGTTGAAGTCATCTGTGAGGATGAGCTACTGCTGCCAGAGCTCTTTGTCTTCTGCCCCCTGGTGGCACTGGGCTGGCGCTGCACTTTTTGGCTGGAGGAGTTCTTGTCAGTGTGACCAGCTCCTGCTTTACTGCGCACTGTGAGCACAAAACAAACAAGAAGATTGTTCCTGTATGACCTACATCACAGATTTCAGATAACATCTATCAAAAACTGAGAAAACATGCATCAGAAAGATGAGATACAGATACATGATTATGTTCTTTCAATATTGCTAATTGCATTGACTGCATTCAAAAGTACACATCAACATCCACATTAGTTGTAAAGGGGCACAAAAGTGCATTTGCTATTTTGCTTTTTTCTCACAATGTTAACCTAATAAAGTGATCTGTATGTCGATTGTACCACAGATGGTACATCGTAGGCGCTGGGTGTGAAAATGACAATTGCGCTGTGTCAGTTGGAAACCAACAATGCCACTTGTGCAGTGCTGTTCGCCCACTTTGAACCGGGTGTATGTAAAATATGGCCCACACATTTCCCACTGGACAAAACCGACCCAGATGTTGTCTTGGAAAGGCTACAATCTGTATTCATTGCCACGACAAATGTGCTACCGATGATACTATTGAAGGCTAAATTAGTATCATCGGTAACGCCTATAGTTGTAGGGAAGCGGCCTCGAAGTAGGAAGTGTTATTCTGTGTACATAGAGCCCATTTTCCCATAGATATTTAAAAAAAAAATAGGTGCCTCAGCAGCCTCATTGGCGGCGCCATGTGTCTCCAGCGTTAGGCTTGCTGCAACTCAAGTGACAACTGGCCAATCACAGCACGTATTTTCCAGACTTCATCAATTCAATCCAAATTAGCTTTCTTGGCATGAGAAAACAAATGTTACATTGCCTCTGATTGGCCTACCGAACGTCCCCTTCCGTGCTATGCTTCCGTATGCTTCCGCAAAAGCTTGCATCCATGTTGCCTACTCTCGAGACACATGCCCCTGAGCCGAAAGAGTACCCTTTTATGTCTATGCATTTCCACCCCATATCCAACGCACTACAATTCTCCTCATTTGAGAAGAGACTCACTGCTCAGCTCTACAGTGTGAGTATTTCACTCACATCAGATATACCTGTATATATATAACTGAAAATGTAAGTGTGTGTGAATAAAGACATGACTTGAACAACCTCTACAGAATGGTCCATTAGTTATAAACAAATGATCCTACCTGTTATAGAGTTCTGTGGTCGGCATACAGTACATGCCATCTGAATTCTGTACCTTATATTGGATTAATCCATAATCCGGTTTAATATTTGTGACTTTGCACATCTTTGTCATGCAATCCTTGTGTGTGGACTGTGGAGACTAATGAATCAAGCACTGACACTTGCAATCCAGCTTGGTGAAACTATGAAAACCAAATGCCGCCCAAGTTACAGACAACTTGATGAAATACATAATGTGTCTAAAGATTTGTTTATTATATTTGTAATTCACTTTATAGCCCCTTTAAAACAACAATTGACAAACACAAGGTGAATCCATCTACCAGAATGAGATGATTGGGAATGATACACTTTTAAAACACCCGTGAACAGGTTCAATTGTGCTCATCCACACACATGCACACTAGGGGTTTCACACACAAAAACAGTAGTCAAACTAGTCGACTATTATAATAACTACTAGTTAAAAGACAATTAGTCAACTAGTCAAACTATCAAACTATCAAACTATTATGAAAAACTTGGCAACTAGTAAAAATCAATAATCGTGCACTATTGCACACATGCATAATGCATGCATAAACACACACATTCGAACACCCATGTTCTCATTTCCACGGAATGAATGAACAGGCACTGTACTGTATGTTTTTTGTGTACAAAACACGACTTGCAGGCCAAGCATACGAATGGAGTTACACAAGAACACAGTGCAGCAACGGGGACCTTGAGAGTGAGTGTCTTGCGCGCCGTAGACCACAATCTTAGTGCCGACCCTGGTGGGCCGGGAACCAGAGGATGAAGGGGGAGGTGCAGGAGGCTTAGCGCTCTTGCCAGAGACCACACTATCATCTTCTTCAAGAAACAAGAAACAAGAGGCTTTTTTGTGGATTCATAACCAAAATTAAAACCACAAGAAAGTAAAATGACGGTAGTGTAGTGAGTCAGTGGAGATGTGCTGTTGCTGGTAGGTGCACTATTAAAAACAAATCTCTCTCCTCAGTTAAGAACTATAGTGTCCCTATGAGGGGAGCATTCAGAGAAAATAACAGATCCACAAGCTAAGGACTCGACATAACGGGACGCCTTCTGATCTTGTAGAGCTGCTATTTTCAGCAAAACATTTCATGTAGAGGGCCCTGGGGGACACCAGTCAACGATCCGAGCCTCAGTTCACTGGTTGCCTTAGTTTCAGGGTTAATTTTAAGATTTTACTAATGACTTTTAAAGCCCTGCGATGCCTGGCTCCCAGCTACATCAAACCTGTTTCCGGTTGAATTCTTGTGGAAACACTTTGCAAGCAGCGCGTGCCGTGTTGGTGGAAACTGACCCCTGTGTTCTGCAGGTGCTGTGGTCAGACTGGTGGTGTGGGAGGTGGTCAACGAGTCCCCCAACGTAGCGTCAGCTATCCTCTGCCCTGCACACATGG
Organism: Protomyctophum parallelum; assembly: GCF_964188405.1. Lineage (NCBI taxonomy): Eukaryota > Metazoa > Chordata > Actinopteri > Myctophiformes > Myctophidae > Protomyctophum > Protomyctophum parallelum. The sequence continues at coordinate 22,361,284 of NC_139713.1, forward strand.
ACTTCAGTGTCTGGAACACTGCCTGGGGCGCCACGTTCATCTTCAACAGATCCACAATGATCCTAGATGGACAAAATAGCAGCCATTTAGCCTGCACAGCAAACCCCTCTGTGTTCCATTTATCCATTTGTAACTGCAAGTGTAGAAATGTAATCATATGCACCGACCCTTACGGGTCCTTTTGGTTACATATGTACACTCTCAAAGATAAAGCTGTATTCTGGAACTTATTTTCATGCACAAAACCAATCTGTATGGTAAGGTGTGCCATGACACAAGTCCAGCTGTGTCGTGGGATATTGTGACTGACAACCACTGCATTATTATTATTATTGCAATACAATTTAGGCATTTAGCTCTTTATCGAGAGCAACTTACAATAAGCAAGGTAAACTCATACATCAAATGCAGAGAGACAGTGTAGTGCTAGTGCACTGCAGGTACTGTAAACTACCATTATTTACCATCTGTCTAAATAACATGCTATCTAAATTAGAAATGTACCTTTGGTCAAGTGCAGCTATGATATAAACAACTATTAAGTTAGGCCAATTCTGCACCCTGAATATTTTTTATTTTATTTTAAGCATTCCATATTTCATGCAAGCAGTTCATGTTAACAGTGTCGCCATTAAGGTATCCAATCAATCAATCAATCAATCAAATCAGTGGGGGTCCTTGAAACTAAACAGAACCTACTTGAAGATCTCTTGATCTATGGTGATCCCAGCAGCCTGGGTGAGCTCAAACAGCTCGCTCTCCTCAGCATTGAGAATCTTCTTCTTTTTCATCGCATATTTCTGGACATTACTGGTCACCAGCACATCAGGGGCGCTGGGCGCAGACTGCTGCGGCTGTTGAGACATCACGGACGGACACCTATAGAGGAGAATATATGCAATTACAATGAATTGATTGATTGATTTAAACTATTTATTAACAGTTTGCAGAATTACAGTACATTTCAAGTACAACAATACAAAAACTGTCAACTGTGAGTGGACGACACCATACACTTGTTTACAAGAGGGTCCACCATTTTCAATTAATTCATCATAACATTTACAGACAAATATTATCATCATAAGATCATTGAATCATAAGTCAACTAACTATTATTGAAACCCATAATTCACAGCGTTTAGATTTAGATCATGAACCAATTAACCTACACAGAAAATGGGTTAACATGCTTTATTTACATTCTCACTAAAGACTAAATTGTAGCTCGCACATACACTTTAATACCTGCTAATAATAATGAGTGATTACATACGGTCTCGTTAGAAATAGAAAAACGTTCCGATTGTCAGATTATTTATTTAACAACAAACAACACGGTCCCACATAATACACGTCATCGCAGTGAAAAACCTCTTCAGAAACGCGTCATCCACGGAGGGACACGCCACCTTCGGATTGCCCATAGAGTATAAAGATTGCCGTATAATAAATAATATCACTTTTATTTTATTTTTTATCATAGATATAATTACAAACCACGTTTTGCATTAAAAGTAGGTTGATGACGCGAAAATGTTACTGTGTCATTGTCTTGGTCTTCGTCTGTTCGTCTACAATACATAGGCTATTCCCTTTTTCTATTTGATGTGTATTTGATTATTTTTTATTTTATTTTGCATACATTTGTATATTTGTATGTCTTTATGAATTGAAAATGGAGGACCCTGTCCCTGGTGTAAACAAAATAGTGCCTTTCCTGGTTTTATCCTCGTAGCAGTTTTTGTATTGACCTATACTTTCTTTGAAATGTACCCATTCTACAAACTGTTAATAACATTTTCAATCAATCCATCTTCAATCAAACCACAACACTCGAGTCATACCCCGTTAAACAATCAAATGTTAGGCTTAAATAGCATGAAATGTTGACTTTTACGCCCCCTTGTGGCTGCATGTTTTTGGTTATTGCATGTTTGGGTCAGGAAGAATCGTGCTTGATTCTAATTTACCAGAGCTATACGTTCTAATTATTTTGTATTCAACCAACGTCCTACTTTATTATTAGCATACCCTACTAGAAAACTACTACTAAAAGATAAGTTAGCTGTCAGGGGTACAGGTTGTGTTTGATTTGATTGAATGTGGATTGAATTTTGATGAACTAATGCCAGTGTCCTCTTCCTCAAAGAACATCATCATCAGTGGTGGAAAAAAAAGTATCTATAGGCTACCGGCTGCAATGTAGAACTACACTGTTACAAGTACATTCAAAATGTACTTGAGTAAAACTAAAAATATCCTACAAAAGTATTGGTATCAAAATATACTTAAAGTAGGCTACCAAAAGTAGAAAGTACTCATTATGCAGAATGTCTCATTTCAAGTTTTCAAAAGTATAAATCTTTTACTCCACTATATTTGAAAATAGCAACTCTACAAGCTCACAATGAGTCACATTGCGACACATTATGAGCTTGTAGATCTGATATTATCAAATGGCCAAATTAATATAGGGCTGAGGTTATGTTAATGTTATGTTAATCCAAATCTACAAAGTAACTAATAACTAAAGTTTTCACATAAATGTAGTGGAGTAAAAGTACAATATTTGCCTGTGAGATGTAGTGGAGTAGAAGTAGGCCTACTGGAAATTGTACAAAAAAGTACAGTACTTCAGTAAATGTAGGCTACTTATAGTTATATAGCCTTGGACGAAGACTAGTGCCAGATATATCTTTGATCGAGTCTGACATTCAGACATTATGTCCATTTATTAAGTTAAATAAATGGTGTATGTCTGAGACTTACACCATTTATTTAACTTAATAAAATAGGCTACATTTCTGACAGTCTTGGTACAATTCTAACTTTACCGTGACACCATAAATAAATCATAATATTACATAGTATCATTCTCAAGCACAAACACACACACACACACACACACACACACACACACACACACGCACACGCGCGCACACACACACACACACACACACACACACACACACACACACACACACACACACACACACACACACACGCACGCACGCACGCACGCACGCACACACACACACACACACACACACACACACACACACACACACACACACACACACACACACACACACACACACACACACACACACACACACACACACACACACACACACACACGGGGCGGGTTTGTTTTAGTTGATCCAATCACAACAGCCGCTGCTGTACTAGTAGCTCCACCCCCGTCACATCATCGTCATCATCAGCGGTATGGCGGAACACGTAGCAGGAATTCCGTAATGTATCTCCATCTATGCGCGCCGCTCACATAAAGGTGTGATGTGGTCCATGGAGGCGACGCATAGGTCTGTTGCCCAGCGACCGGAGCAGAACTCGGGGCTTCATTAGCCAGCTTTTGACCATTTACCATTTTGGCGTTGATTCAAGCCTGCATACACAGCTGCTGCTAATAAGACTCTTAATTCCGTAGCGTCCGTCAAGCCTGTCAACAGCTTTTTTTTGACAGCATCATAACAACAGCCGAACAGCGGACGGCAGACTGCACGGTTTACAGACAGAAGACGGACGATCAGAACTATGGATTTGTTCGGGATGCTGAACTTGGACGAACTGTCCCACGGACTGTCCAGCCTGTCCATGTTCCCATACTTTGACATGGCGCATTACATCGTGTCAGTCATGGCTTTACGCGAGCAGCCAGGTGAGCAACATTATGATGCTAACTAACTCGAAGTGTTGGTGAATTGATCCACTTATATTTAGTTTAGTTCAAATCGATATACCGCCTCTCTGCAGGCTGTAACCGGTCTCCACTCTCCTTTATTAATATATTGTTGAATATTCAAATGTCTCTTCTCTACCTTCTGAATAAGTCATGCTGTCATCATTGCAGTGTTATTTTATTAAAAAAAAATAAGGCTTGTTTAATTTGAAGCCAAGCTGCCTCATATCGTCTATGTTCACTAGTATCACTATCCTCCAGTCCTGAACACTATCTGTTTAATAATTTAAAACTAAATCACCATGGTGCACACAGTTTTGTTTGGAGCTTGCCTGCCCTTAAGTAGTATGAAACAATGACTTGCTATAATAATTTAGCTTAATGCACTGGTTCTCAACCTGTGGACCGGGTCCCACTGGTGGGCCAGGAGCGTTTTGCAAGTGGGCCCCTAGCTCTGGTCCATATCTCTAATGCAACGGCAGCAAGAGCAGTAAGGATATGGACCAGAGCTAGTGGACCCCCAAATAATTGGCAAAACAATGATAATATTAAAAACTAATACTTAAGAACTTAACTACGGTATACTATAATGTTAGTTCCATTGATCGAGGTGGAACACAGTCGATTGATCATTAAAATAAACATGTTATAAAAATGAATGTATTTGGGTGATCCAGAAAAGGTTGAGAATCACTGCCCTAATGCATAATCAAAAATCAAAATGACCTGACTGTGGACTGTGTGAGAGAGAAATTAAAAGACTATATAAGACAAAGACAAGTAGGTAAACGTCTTTAAGTACCTTCCCTTATAGTAGTGGCCTGAAGATGACCCCGATGAAGGCTCTATTATAGCCGGAACGTGTCGTTTTTAACTTTTGCCTAGCTAAGCCATGACATTAAAGGCTTTTTAAAACTCAACTGAGCGGAGACCTGTTGTGACGTCTCACACTTGGATGTCAGCCCACTACTACAAGGGAAGGAACTTAAATATGTTAACCTACTATTTGAACCCTCTCCAATGAGCACCTGTTTTCAGTTTCTGATAACTACTGACCACGCTTCCTCTTCTCTCTATTTAACTATAAGTTTCAGCTTGTTCAAACACTCACCCAGGGCCATTATGTTAAGTTATTTTGTGCAAACTTGCTTTGTTAGTTACTGTGTGATTTCACTTCAATACTGACATAAACTACAATAACTAACAGACAAACTGATTAGGTATGTTGAGTGAAACAAAAATGCCTGCACGTAAATTATTAATCAGGTCTTGTGTTCAGTTCAGGGGTTTTCAACAGGTGGTCCGTGGACCACTGGTGGTCCGTGGAGGTATTGCATGTGGTCCCTGACCATGCATTTAGTAATGTAGCAAAGTGAAGATTTTGTCATTTCTTCCACGGAACAGTGCACTAAACGTCTGTGCACTGTTCCGTGGAAGTGCGTCAATGTTATCAGAATTACTGGGAAGTCTGAGGTTAAGAAATTCCACAGAAAAGGCAGTTAGTTAGAATCTCAAGAAGGGTGAAGTGTACCAGCTTGCCTGGTTGAGTCATCATTATTGTCTCCACCAGGCCGAAGGCATGTGGGGAGAGTATGTTTTGCACTCCGTCCGTCCGCGTGTGTGTGTGTCCGTGTGTCCGTGAACAGCTAATCTCGGCCACCGTTAACCCGGTCGATGCCATATTTTGCACACACACTCCCTGGATGCCAACCATGAACCTCTGCCCCAAACTTTCCAGAACGGCCTGTTATAGCGCCACCAGGAGGCCGCTTTGTGCAAAACAAGTTTTTCGATGCCATATTTTGCACACACACTCCCTGGATGCCAACCATGAACCTCTGCCCCAAACTTTCCAGAACGGCCTGTTATAGCGCCACCAGGAGGCCGCTTTGTGCAAAACAAGTTTTTGCACAGTACACCTACAGATTTTGTCCAAACATCACGCAAATTGGTACACAGTCTCTCTAGAGCCATTCAACGAAACGGGTCTTTCAGATTTATCAGACTCCATCCTGATTGGTTAAGATTGGCTTCCAAAGTTCACAGGAGTGCTCAGTTTCAAACAAAATGCTGCAAATCATGAACACATCGCGTGATTTCCGTGAAATTGTGCACCCACATTCCCACTAGGCCGAGGACAAAATGCCACATGAACAATTTCAACTCAGCCTCAAGGTGGCGCTATAACTGGCCGCAAAGTGTTTTTACCTCTAACTGCACGGATCTGTGGATAACCTGGTGGAGACCTGTGCCCGGAAGGGCACTTTTTCTAGTTAGGAAATGTTAATGTGCCCATATAATGTCATCATGTGCTATATCATGCACGTATTTGCCATTTTTACTATATATATTTATATTACTATTATGAAATGGTAAATGGTAAATGGTGCATTTATATAGCGCCTTTATCCAAGGCGCTTTACAGAGATTGTGCATTACATTCACCCATTCACACACACATTCATACACCGATGGCAGCGGAAACCATGCAAGGCACCAACTAGCACATCGGGAGCAATTAGGGGTTCAGTGTCTTGCTCAAGGACACTTCGACAGTAACTCTGGGGGAGCCCGGGTTCGAACTGGCAACCTTACGGTTACCATCCAGGCACTCTACCCCTGAGCCACCGAACCACCGAAAATAGTTATAATAGCCATAATGTATGGATGTAGATCTGCTAGTTGAACTATTTAAAATTATTTTTCAAGATAAAATATGGAAGAAAAAAAGTTTAGGGATAAAGGTTAAGGCACGCCCCAGATATAGGGCCACATGTGTCAGTCATCAGTTAAGTCCGTGGACCATCGATTGAGAAACAGTATAAGACATGGTCCCCAGGTTGATCCTTAGTCAAGGTGGTGGTCCCTGGTTCACAATCAGTTGAAAACCCCTGGTTCAGTTTGTTTAAACTTGGAGAAGCAATAACATCAAAAGCTCCACTTCAAATAGCATAACTCTGAAGTGTTTCAGGCCAAAGATAGGCGAGGTGCCAAGTGTATTATGTGATTTATGTCACTTCGATTTTAGCTGGAGGGACAGGTGGACTTTTTACTGGGAGGGCTGACCTTACCCACACATGCACGTGCACACACACACACACACACATGCACTCATCAGTCCATTGTAATCCCAGTATTCTATTTTTGAACATGCTTTGAAAGGAATCTGAAACTCTGTGGCCTTTAACCCTCTGTCCTCAGCTCCCATCTATCTTAACTATCTACACAGAGGGAGAGTATGAACACTAAAAATACTACTTCAGTAGTTCAGTGACACACAATTCATAGCCTCACATCACCAAGTGTGTTTGTGTGTAATAGCACATATAGACACTATAGACTGAGTATAGAGCGCCGCAGTCTCGCCCCCTACCAGGGCCCAGGAAATGATTCTCCGTTCATTTTCCTCATAGACTTTTCAAAAAGTATTTATTTAAAGACCTTTTAAGCGTCGTACAAAGCCAACTCTTGTAGTGACAAATCATAACAACAAACACAATTCTTTGGGCAAAAAAAAAGAATTAGAAGAAAAGAAACGGCAGGTTACAACACTTTTTTTGTTGTTTTTCTTCTTTGTAATTATTTGTTTGGTCCAAAATATTGTGTTTATTGTCATGATTTGTCACAACTCGAGTTGGCTTTGTCTGCGGCGTAACCGTCTTTAAATAAATACATTTTGAAATGTCTATGGGAAAAATGCATTTGGAATCATTTCCTGCGACGCTCTATAGGGCTTATAGTGTTATGAATGCTAAGGGACTACTTTTCAGGGGCGATCATTTGGCGAAAATAGTTCATCTGAGCTTGCAGATGTGCTATTTTCACCAAGAGATTTGATGTTGACAGGGAAAAACGAGTGCATCTAGTATAGAGCCCTGGGGGACCCCGGTCAACTAATACATATACAGATCGAGTTTGAGTGCTTAAATCTGTTTGTAGGTATTCCACTGCGCTCTGACCGTGGTATGTTATAGTTCTTCCCTAGAAAGGAATGTCACAGACTCACACGCTGAAAGTATTCCTCTCGTATCCGGTATTTAGTGTGTGTGTGTGTGTGTGTGTGTGTGTGTGTGTGTGTGTGTGTGTGTGTGTGTGTGTGTGTGTGTGTGTGTGTGTGTTTGTGTGTGTGTGTGTGTGTGTGTGTGCGTGTGCGTGTCTTTTTAAAACTGGCAGTCAAAGGCTCAATATGATGTCACAAACATGACTTCAGAGATCCACAGGGAAGTGAAGTCACTCTGTATCCCATCTTGTATATTCAATAGAGTGCTTCATCTTGAATTTCAGAGAGATGGAGGATTGAAGTAAGCATTATGTTATACTTTAGCTAATGAAAAATAGCAGATCTACAAGCTCATAGCGCGGTGGCACGCTATGAGCTTGTAGATCTGCTATTTTTTTTTAATCGTGAAAATTAACCCCATCGCCATGCCAGAAAGGACACAACTAGCATGTTATGGTTTCTTTAGCAACGTCCCTGTGGACTAGAGACGATGTCTACAGATATTGGAGATGTGAAATTGACATGTGAGGAGAACAAAATGACTGAGACGGAATGTAAACGAAAGACATACAAAGAATATCATTACATTTAAGTGAAAGTTTTGAAGAAGTTGTGAAAATGAAGTTAAACACTGAAGCCATATTGCTATTTCTGAAAATGTGTGGAATCTGTAAACATTTTCATTTCCTATAATTAATCCCTCTAGCTGGAGGTAAAGAGACGAGGGTAGAGAGAGACCTATGTTGGATTGAATGATTGTGAATGACAGGTTGGAGATTTGTTCTTGTTTTGAATTATACTGTACAGCACAGTGCCCATCTTGTTACTATAGCAACCTTAGAACAGGTTCTCAAAGGTTATGGGACAAGTCATGTTTATTTTGCAAGTCCAATGAAATTATGGTTGTCATAAAGAACTTCACAAAAAGGACATATTCTTGTGTGCTTTATGTAAAGTACTTTATAACACTTACTTCCCTTTGTCACGATGGAGAAACGCTGAGAAAGATCTAGGGTAGAGTGGCTGGATGGTAACCGCAAGGTTGCCAGTTCGAACCCAGGCTCCCCCAGAGTTGGTGTAGAAGTGTCCTTGAGCAAGACACTGAACCCCACTTTGCTCCTGATGTGCTGGTTGGTACCTTGTATGGGTTCCGCCGCCATCGGTGTATGAATGTGTGTGAATGGGTGAATGTAACGCACATTGTCAAGTCACAAGTGTCAACCACTTTGGATAAGGGTGCTATATAAATGCAGATGCAGCAAGTCCAGGAAAAGGCGGCTTGCTTTGGAAAGGAATAAATTAAGTTAAACTGCTTTAGGCAATTGAAATGCAGCCTTGAGCACTCTTTGCAGAGAGAGGGGGAGAGAGTGAGAGAATACTGGAGTCAGAGCAGCAAACTAATGGGCTGTGTTGGATCTGGTCTCTGTCACACTAACATTTGAATTGTAAATGTTTCTTTTCCAAATGCAAACAATGGAGTCTAACCATCCTTTTAGGATCTTGATCATGCTGTTGCTTCATTTGGAGCCTGATAATAACACTAGCACTGTATGTATGGATTTATTAAAATATATTTATATATAAATAAAAACAACACATTTAAATTCCAAGTCTCTGCACAGGGCATTCAGATACTGGGTATCCATGAAGCCCAAACCACAAGGAGTTGCATGGCGACCCATTGGTGTGGTTTGGTCCATTGAATTGAATCACTTGGGTCGACTTGGTTTCGACTTGGTCTTGTCCCGTCTCAACCCACAAGGGTTGAGAACTGTGATTTGGGCTTAACACTTACTGACTGTACGTGCAGGTTTATAATGGGATATAGGGCCCAAGCCTGTCACAATAGCAGTTTTGGATGTGTGGTCACAACAAATAGAGTGCTTTCTTTTTCCACAAACAATGGATTGGCACCAAACATTTAACCTTTCCATGGTTTCCAATGTGGGGAAAGAAGAATCTCACACTTAGAAGCAACTGGTGAAATTGTTGCATGTGAAAGAATATGTCCACATTATTCTGCTTTATAAATCTGTTATTCCACAGATTTTATGTGAGTTAGCATTTTATACTATTACTAGTGTATGTACTGTAAAATGATGCCGTTCTATTTCTTTATCGAGGCTAATACTCAAAACGAATAATCAAAATACTTTCAGTTTAATTATATTATTATATGGGTTGAAACATTAACAATATAGGCTGTAGTACTAATGGAATGTTTTTTTTTTTTTTAATTAAAAAGGGAAATCAAAGGGACTTATGTTTCATGTAGTATATTAAAGCCATTTAACTTTGCATTAGTGTAATTGTACCTGCAGTACCAGTTTAAAGGCCTGCCAAGTGGCCTCTTCATGTAGAAGAGCTTGTCAGTAAATGGAATGATGCTGACTGAAGGTGTTGTCAGTGCAACTATCTGTTACTATTTAGCCTAAATGGTGACCTAGTGAACCAGAGGCCAACAGCTGCCATTAGACATAAATCCAAACCACATGAACCATGTACTTAGTTTAAGTGTTTAAGTACTAAGTAGGGACCGGTGTGCCAGAGGGTTCTATACTTGGCCTCCTCCAGTTTTGGCTCTACCAAATATTTTCACCAAAAACGGTGCATATCTACAAGTCAAGCTCGTTGTGAGATTGTAGATCTGCAGTTTCTGCCGACTGTGCTGTGCGCCTCAGAATAGGGAGGCTAGTACACGTTACGGTTCAAGTGGTTACTTACTTCACAAGGACTAACTGCTTGTACACTTCTCGTGGCATATATTGTATAAAATTGTGTTGCAGTTTAAACTTTTTCATAGATTTCATATCTGTGCTGTTTGACAGCACTATCATCAGTGTTCTGGAAATTCATATTTTTTCTTAATTTGTTTACATATTACCTTTTCTATTAATGTTTGATTAATGTTCATGTGTTTTTTTTAAGGTATTTAACCTCTGCAACCCTCAATGCATGGCACATGAGCTTGTAGAGCTCAACTTTCAAACGCAAATGTTTAAAGGTTTTCACCTATGACATGCTGAATTACTGACACGTTGGGGACGCCAAGTTGAAAGTGGTTAAGTCTGTCTCACAACACAAGAGCCTGTGACTGAACGACTACATTGGCTCCACTACTAGACTATAACACTGTTTCCCAAACAATTGGTCAGGACACATTTGTGGGTCACAGACCAATTTTTATGGGTCACGAAACTAAGAAGTAGTGAAAATAGCTGATCTACAAGCTCTTGTAGATCAGCTATTTTCACTAGTTTGGGTCCCAAACATCTACTGTAATCTCTCTTTTGGGTCTAAACCTGAAAAGTGTAGGAATCACTGCACTAGGGCAGCAGAAACTAGACTGTTTCTTTTTTTCCTCCCCATTTCCTGAAAAGTAACGGTTTTGGACATGCAAGACTTCACTTATGTCTGACAGCGACTCATAACAAAGTTAAGAGTATGGACAAACGTGGGTTTAATCTGTGCTGAACAACAATGTGGTGTTTCTGGTTTGGTTACTACAGTAGCATGGTGTCTCCGGCTGTTAAATGTACAAACCAGAACCACGCCTAGTCCCTCAGTGATAAAACAGGAAGTTTGCATATCACACTGTAAACAGTGCATTTCACTCCTTGTACCTTTTTAAGTAGTGGTAAACCAACTTTCTTGATTCTTAACACTTTACTTTTGCTGATGTTGCAGGTTTGTGTCTCTAATAGACAGGTAGGCCATGTTCTCTTTCCAGTCGCCTCCAGTCATTCCACTCATCTGTACAGCAGTCATGTTATGACAATGCATTAGTTACATCCAACCACTATGGGGGAAGTCTGAACCCTCTGCATGCACACTTTCAACCTGGCCTCCCTATTTTTGAACACATCATTATGGGGAATAATGTCAGATCTACAAGCCCACATTCACTTTCTCTCGTACAACAATGTATATAGGGCTTAATGGTGGCACATGGCCGTGAAGTCCTATGAATAAAGGATAAGATATGCACATCCCCACAGTTCTTTAAAAACGGTGCTGGGCCAAAAATACTCATGGAAAGAAGGGAATGTCCACACACGATACATTGTATCTAGACTGCTCCTCTCCCATATTTTATTTAACCGACAAAAGCAACACATCACCCACTTTATGCAAGCTGGCCATAGTGTATTTGTTTTAAGATGCATTGGTTTGGAAAAGGTAAATAAACCATGAAGATTGAGTGACGACACCCACTTTAGGGGTTCAGAACCATGCTTTTGTTGGTTAAATAAAATATTAGAGTTGTCAGTCTATTGTGTGCCGACATTTCCTCCTTTTAGGAGCCCCATCATGTAGGAGTATGTGAAAATACAACCTCACATTCAATTGATGTTTTGCATGATACTTAGTTGGCTGTATTGTTTGTGTTATTTAACAATAATTACATGCTTATTGTACCGTAGTCTATTGTATGTGTTTAGATGTGCGTCACTTGATGAAGCTGTACTGCTGTTAGTGCTGTACAAATCAAGTAATTGTGAGAAAGGTTTACATTAAATCTGTGTCTTATACATGTCTGCTATGGGTTTACATAATCACGTCTGTTATGTAAAGAGATCTGCAAACATAGACAGATGGAAAGATTCATTTTAGCCACAAATGAAATCCCCTCCTCCCCCTGGCTTCTGTCTGTCTGCAATCTGTCTGTGTTGCCTCTCTTCTGTCAAATATCTGTCTATCGCACAACACCTCATTAAATCCTCTTAACAGGACAGTGTGGTGTGTAGTGCAAACCACCCGGTAAGTCTGTATTGGGTCCAGTATGTGTGTGTGTGTGTGTGTGTGTGTGTGTGTGTGTGTGTGTGTGTGTGTGTGTGTGTGTGTGTGTGTGTTTCATGAGTGGTGAGCTTTCTTCTGCCACCGAATTGAGAACATCGCCTATTCTTGGCATGCGAGATGCGACAATGCCGTACATCAAAGTTTAAAATAAATCATGAGTTACAGTTGGGAGAGGTTGATAGATGCCCTGGTCTGACAGTTCCTCTTCAGGAGCGTGATGTGTAATCTGGATTAAATCCCCTCAGATTAGCAGTTTGGTTTTGGTCATGTATTTGAATAGCTGCGTGTGTAACACTTGAGGTTTGTACCTGTACTGTTTACGTCAAGGGGGAATCCCTCCTCGGCCAGGGGAGATATTAGGCTTTTGGGCTTCCGGCGGTTGGGTTGAGTTGCTTTGGCCAATGCTGAGCAAATAATTTACTAATGTGCCTGATAGCATTTGTTGGGTTAGGATTGAAATGTGGATACACATAACAGACTGCTATTTATTTAAGGCTTTCAGTATAAAAGTAAAATAAACCCTCTTTTCACTTACTTGAGAAATGAGCTACACTAAATGGAACTATAATGTGTTGCAGTGGGTTAACTCATTCTTTCATAGTATAGATTTACAGCCATGGCAGCTGTAGTAGGCCTACTCTATATAAATTACATCACACACACACACACACACACACACACACACACACACAGTCATAAACATGGTAAATTTAACATTGGTTATAATGTAATTTGTCAAGGCATGTCTGCTGACTGAGAAGCAAGGACAGGATAAATGAATTCACACACTGTTTTAAGACTCCAAAGAACTTACTAGCTCAACATTTCGACCCTTTGCGTCAGTAATTAAAGTAAGTTCTTCAGAGCTATCTGAACGGTGTGTGGATGTTTTTATGATGTCCTTTGTGATGTCCTGCACCTGGCCTAAATACAGGCATAAGATGTGCACACAATCCGACTCCGTGTGCTGACTGAGAAGAACAGGACATGCTAGTAGTTATTTGTCTTGTGGCATTCTCTATCCTTTGGCTGACCTTGTATAATTCTAAACATAACTTAAGCACTGTAAAATGTACACTAATTCATCATGAATACTTGTGTAACACAGTCATTATCAGAGTCTTCCTATAATAAGGGGGCAGGGTTGAGTTGAGTAACATGTTATCTTAACTCACAGGGCCGACAGCAGTTTAACTGTGAGCTGTCTGTGGCGTGCACTTTGCACTGAATGTGTGGTCCAGCCATAGTGCTTCTACTCATCTTGTTCCTCTCTCTGTCTACTCCATGTTAACCTTGTTAATGTTTATTGTATGCTAGTTTGTAAATATTCTGTATGACAGACTGTTGTCATGTTAAAGTTCACAATAACAATGAACAATAGCTTGACTTTGCAGTTCATTTGCAGTTCATTCAACTCTTCAAAAATAGATGTATTACACATGTATTAGTTATCGGTGGTAACTGCTATAACTTAACTACTTAAACCTTATATACTTCTTTGACCAGAGTCCCCCAGGGTTCTGTACTAGGCCCCCTCATATATATTTTCCTCTACACCAAAACCGTTTTTCTTTGAACAAGCTCACAGTCACAACACATCACGACATGTTGATAGCATGTAGAGTTGCTTGCTATTTTCACTGACTGTTCGCCCCAGAATAGGGAACTAAGGGAAGCGAGAGTTCATGTAGTTAATGTTAAAAAGTCTACAGATATAGTAGATATATATGGTACACATTTCAGCAATCATTAATCCACTGTTATCTTTACAATGTTGACACAGTATTGCCAGTGTAAATGCTGTAAACTTGAGATAAAATGTGGGATTTGTACAAGAGTTCAAATTTCATAAAGCCTAGGCTCGTACTTAAATGTGAGGTGTGTTTGAAGCACTTTAACCACTTAAACCCCAGGACTCTGTACTAGGATTCCTCCTGCTTTTGATGCTAATTATTTTTCGCATTTATCTTTGCCCCAAAAATGGGGATGCCAGGGTAAACCGTGAAAGCACCCATAGTCATTATTGTAGTGGGCCGGTTAGAATAATTGTTTTGTGTGATTTCCGGAGTGACTCTGGCACAGTACTATGATCGTCGTCCAGACTGGGATGGGCTTTGTACAAACCTGAATTATAATGAATCTCCAAGACACAAATTCCATGTACAAATTCCTGCAACACCCATTCCCATAATGTTACCTAATGTGAAATATAATGTAAGTAGCCTTGGGGACCAACGGTTCCCGAGTCATGTGGCCTCCATAGGATCCTGTTTCTGTAGCGTGAAGTAAACTCTCTGGGCATGACGCTAGCAGGGAGTGGGGACATAATAATGATTTGAATTTATATAGTGCCTTACAAAATGAAAAACAATCAACCAAACAAAACGACAAACAACTACTGTATATTATGCCATAAGCCTGAGAAAATGGGTGTCTTTTCAAGGCAGCCTTTAAAGAGTCCAGTGTTGGAGCATGACAAGTCTATTGGGAGAGAGTTCCACAGGGTCGGGCTGACAACCTGAAGGCTCTGTCCCCCAAGGTTTGCATGTTCGTTTTGGGGCCACAGAGGAGGTCCAAGTCTGTGGACCGCAGGTTCTGTGACAGAGTAGGTTTATGGAGGAGTCCTGAGAGGTACTGTGGAACCCCCAATCCAACCCTTGATGCTGAGTGCAAAGCAGGGAGGCATTGGGTCCAATTTTTATAGTCTTTTTTTAGTCTGTCTGTCTCTATGTATGTTTAGGGTACCAACAGGGGGTGCTGTTGCACCACTAGTGCTGTTGACCTCCCACTAGTCACAGGGCGCTGATAGGACACTAACCAAATTCACCCACCTACTTGTAATGTGATCGCCTCTCATATCGCCGATCATAGTGAATCAGATTGTTTCTCATTCACTATTTAGAAAATAGAGTTTAAAATAGATTCATAATGTAAAAGATAATAAAAAGCTGTCTACAGTGGTTTAAAAAAAAAGAATAAACACAAATACATGATAATAACAAGCCGTCTAAAATGAATCCATGATCATTCTAATAAGCCGTCCTTTTGCTGTGGTGTTCTTGCAGGAGCTCTGGAGCTGTCCCGGAGGAGCCCGTTTGCGTGCTGGTTCAGTTCCATGCTCTTCTGTTTCGGCGGTGCCGTGTTGTCTAGCTTGATGCTGGCCGAGCCCCCCATAGCCCCCCTGTCCAACGGCACCAGCGTTCTGCTGGCTTCAATCTTCTGGTGAGAGACCTGGACATTTCAGCCCTATACCGGTCCACTGTGTGTCCAAACCTGACCCCGTCCACACTCCAGGTGCATGCGTTTGGTCCGACATACTACAGTCCGACAGGCATTAGTCTGACACACTACACAAAACCCAAAGCCACAGGTTAGTTTTTACCTCACAGGAAGCCACGGGTTAGTTTTTTTACCTGCCACGCATGTCTGGATCAACGGGTTAGTTTTAACCTGCCACAGGTTTGTTTTAACCTGCCACACATGTCGGGAGCCATTGGTGAGTTTGAACCAGCCACGGGTTAGTTGTAACCGGCCACGCATGTCGGGAGCGACTGTGTTGTCGGACTAATGCCTGTTGGACTGTTGGTATGTCTAACCAACGTATGCACCCTGTTCACTCCATTGTGTCCAATGTTTTGTTTTTGTTCTCTGCTCTTTCTTTAGTTCAGTCAGTGGTTTTCCACCTGTGGTTGAGGGCCCACTAGTTGGGCTGTGAGGGTATTGCAAGTGGCCCTGAAACAATTGGCAAAACGTCCAGATTCAGATGATGATGATATAACGTTGGCATAAAAGAAAAGGTCCATGGTATATTGTTCTTAAAAGTGAGTTTTCATTGTGATACTGCTAAATGGGAACTTGAAGTATACTAAGTTAATTCCATTGATCCTAGCTGGAACATTATCGATTAATTGAACATGCTCTGAAAATGCACGCTGCCCACCCATGTCAGTTCTCTCAGGATAAACGAACTCTCCTGATTCGATGTACTGACCTGGAAATGGTCTGATTACTGAACTGCACTGACCTGCTGCAACTGGGCAATTCTGTTATTTTTTGGGGTTATTTTATTTTTACTTGCCGTGCTTCTATGACCTTGCAGGCATATACAAAGGCAAAAAAGATGTAATTTAGGTGGCATATTATGTAGACATGGCATTCTATAGTGTATTCTTATAGTTTCATTGTGCAGATATTCTACTATTAGACGGATGTTAGGTTCTTAGAAATATTCAAGGATCATAAGTAAGGTATGTATTTGATGTATTACCGTGTGGTGTTCTTGCTTACTGTAAATCACTCTAGATTAAGAGCGTCTGCAAAATTGTAATTTGCATTGTGAGTCATTGGTGTGCACTGGGCTTTACATAAGTCGAAATCTGAGTACTTTTTCCACGTCTCATTTTAGTATAATTGACATTTTATGACCAATTTAGTTCCTTTCTCCACCAGGAGCAGTATTCAGCTTTACTCGTTTTTGTACTGCTTTTACTCTTTAAAAAGAGTGAACTAAATCCACCACTGCTTTGACTTTCTTTAATGTGAGGCCATTTAGGGAGAGAGAAGTTCAATGAGCTTCACAACCAAATATATGAGGCTTTAGCTCCCTCTTCTGGTGATAAATGGTACTTCTCAAGGATCTCTGCTGGAAAGAACTGTTAAATGTACAGAATGATGTACTGTCAACATAAGGTGCTGAAACGATGTGCTCACTGGTACATATTCTTTGTACACAGTATGGGTGGGTAATAAAAAAAAGAAAACTTGTCACAGACTATATATTGCTACCTTTTATCCTAGTACCTATCTCTCTTCTTTTAATGAGATGATCCATTCTGTGTGTGTCTGTCAGGTACCTGGTGTTCTACTGCCCCCTGGACCTGGTTTACTGCACTGCGGCACTGCTTCCTCTCAGGCTGGTGCTGACAGGCATGAAGGAAGTGACACGCACTTGGAAGGTCCTCGGAGGCGTCCTCATGGCCCACGGCAAATACCAGGACAGCCTGCTGGTCATGATCACCATCGGATGGGCCAAAGGTGTGTGGTTTACCTTGAAGTGGTCTTTACTGTTGACTAACGTCAACTTCAAAGGAAAAGAGTGCGCTGTTTTTCCTTTTGCCGATGGGTACCCAGATTGACCTTGAAGCAACGTCAGTTATCGGTGGTGGGAAAACGGACTCGAATGTTAAAAGTAAAAGTCTGGAATTCAAAATGTACTTGAGTGAAAGTACAAAAGTATTGAAAATAACTCATTGTGCATTATTGTGCACAATGAGTTTTTATTATTGTTTTGAAAAAGCTGATCTACAAGCTCACAATGTTTCGCAATTGCCTGCAACACATTGTGATCTTGTAGATCGGCTATTTTCAAATGGCCAATGAAGTGGTTAATGTATGTTATTGTTTTGTAATAATAATCCAAATCTACAAAGTACCTAAAGTTTTCAAATAAATGTAGTGGAGTCAAAGTACAATATTTGGATCCAAGATTTCTGACTCTACTGTTTACTAGTAGTAATAAAGGCAGAAATGCCCTCCGCCCACTGGATCAATTTGAACAGGAATGTCTAGCTCGCTTTTCATCTCTTCCAGTTCAATCAAGAGGGAGAGTTTAACTCTCAGACCGCTGACACACATGAACGTAGGCAGTGCATAATGTTTACGTTATTAGAAAGTTTCGTTTGCTCTCCATCATCCCTTTGAAGCCATGGCATTCCATAGCCTGTGGAGACTGATAGTCACTACTTCTGTAAAAAACAAACTGCCGCAAAAAACTACATTTGATGTCTCCTCGCCACATCTGGCTTGGGGAGCCTCCTGTCTCCTTGCTCTCTGCTCCTCCAAAAGCAAATTAAGTTTTGGGACGCAAACTATTTCCGGGTCACGCTGGAGGACGGAGGAGTATTTGAGTATTGGCATTTCGCTAATGTGTTTCTCTCTCTCCCTTCACAAGGTGCTGGCGGGGGGCTGATAAGTAACTTTGAGCAGCTGGTTCGAGGAGTCTGGAAGCCGGAGACCAACGAACTCCTCAAAATGTCCTAGTAAGTTCTCAGCATTACAGACGGGGAGAGATTGGCCCGCATGGAAGAAATTACATGTGTGCATGTGTGATGCCAAGCTTTGTAGACGAAACATTCAGTAGAGATATGGCACGCTTGACTCTCAAGAAAAAGAAAATATTGCACTTAATATTAAAAAGCTTGCCGACCCTTTGGACACAGCTGCCTTAACATCGTGGTTGTTGGTTTTTTTCAGCCCGACCAAGATCACCCTGATAGGGGCAGTGTTGTTTGCCCTGCAGCAGACCAACTACCTGCCACTCCAGAAACACCATCTGATGTTGATCTACACCGTCTTCACTGTGGTCAACAAGGTATGTTGCACACTGTCACATACAATATAGTATACCACTGGCACTGAGGAGCCAGATACACTTCCAGGAGAAGGTTGTCCTTCATTTCATCCAGTAGTTTAAGATACTTAAATTCGTAGAACGTAAAGATGATGTCACGGACCAATACACTACACTACTCCACTACAATAATTTGAAAACTTTAGTTACTAGTTACTTTGGAGATTTTGATTTTGATTAGAAAACATACATTAACCACTTCAACCCTTTGGCCATTTAAAAATAACATATCTACAAGCTCATCGTGAGCATCGTGAGTAGATCGGCTATTTTCAAAAGATTTTGTACACATTTTGAACTTGTGAAATGGGACATTCTGCAATACCTTTTACTTGTAGTACTTTAAGTACATTTTGATGCCGCTTTTGAATACGGGACTTCTACTTGTAACGGAGTACATTCTACAGTAGTATTGATACTTTTAAGTAAAATATTTGAGTAGCGTTGCTGGTAGAACACAATCCTGTTAATAGCCGTTGGCAGACACAATCCTGTTAAGAAGTGTAATCTGTAAAGCCCAGTCCAGACCAAAGCTTTGCCTCGCAATGACTTGCACCTTGCAACAACTTGTGACAGAATCCCCAAACTGTGGTTTGCAACCGGACAGGCACCAAGCTGTGCAGTGTGACCCATTTCAGTTTCCACAGAAATATATGTGATAAACGGCAGACTACCTCCAGTAAATTGGACACATGGACAGTGACAGACGCATTCTAGGCAAGGAGCAGAGATCATCCATATTTGCCTATTATATTATAATAATGTATATCCTAGTCTTTTATGTCAAATTTGAAATAGCACTCTGCTTTTCTTTCTCCTTATTTGTTTATTTTCATTCATTTCTTTGCTCATCAGTTAAATGTTCTCAAATAGTTTAGAAAATTGATTAGAAAACTCCACTGGCAAGATATCGATAAGTCATCGGTAATCTGTGGTCAAAATGTAGTTATTGGCATCGGACCCAAAACAGCAGGCATTGGTCGGGCTCTAATTAACAGTGTGTCATTCCTTAGCACTGCAGCTGTGACAAGGACCATTTCAGAGCACATTTCTCATAACTTCAGTCTAAGAAATGTTTTGGTCCTGAACTCACTCTAATCATGTGGTATTGCCCCAAGTCTTATCTTCTAAATAACCTTCCACCCTGTGTTTTTGTAGTTGTATCAACGGTGACTCACATTAGCTGGGTATTACCCATAGGGCCGGGGCTTTTGCATCATTTTCATCGGCTTGCATCATTCCCTCTGCTCTCTCTTCTCTGGTAGACCTGTGCTCTTGAATGAAACACTGATAAATCTACCATGTCTTCTGTTAGCCACCCCCCCCCCCCCAAACTCTGATCTGTCAAATTAATGAACAGACATTTCATCACATCCAACACTTGTTTCCCCACCTATTTTGTTGTTTTTTGTGTAACGTTCCGCAACCATCAGCAGTCATGATTGCAGCAGTGTCAAGGAGTGTGTGTGTATGTAAAATACGGAATGAACACGTGGAATGTGAAACTGCCCTTATCGTCTCCAGTGGGAAGAAGGCTCCTCAAAGTCCAAAGTCCTGCTAGGTGGACACTCCTGTCTGTGCATTGTTTTCAAGCTCCTAGTGTTGGGAGTGCAGACTGTCCTTGATAGTATGATAGTTCAGCCAGGACAGGGAATGCATATGATAGGAGCAAAATAGATAGATATTATGATTTATTAACCAGCTCATTGGCCTTGTGATTAGAGTGTCCGCCTTGAGATTGGGAGGCCGGGGTTCAATCCCCGGCTGAGTCATACCACGCCCACGGACTATAAAAATGGTGATGCACTCTGCATCAAGGGTTGGATCGGGGGCAAGTCCCTGTGACATACTAGCGTTATTGTCCACGGAGTGTACATCAAGCCGTCATGCTACAGAAACAGGAAATATGCTCCTGACCTCTGGGTCTTGGGCCACATGGCTCTACTTAATTTCTTAAACTTATCAGACTGTCATCCAATACACATACAGTAATAAATATGCAACCTTGGCATGGCAAGAACAGAATTACAATGACTACTCCAACTCTCTCTGACACACACACACACACACGCACATGGCAGTTGGGTAGGCCGTAGAGGAGTGGCTGTGTGTGAATCGGAATGTCGCAGTTTGATCCCTGGCCCGCCCAGGCTGTGTTGAAGTGACTTAACCCTCTCGTTGTCACCTTCCAGACCAGAATGATGCTGACGGGCTCTTCGGTGTCGCCCTTCGCTGTCATCGAGACGGCGGTCCATGAGACCCTGTTCGCCCGCGGCTCCTCCCCTTACGCCGCTCTGCCCGCCGACGACACAAGCAACGCTTCAACCAACGGAGCTGCAGGTCAGCACAGTCCAGCGACCGCCAATGGAGGAGAGAAGGGCTCCCCCAAGGCCAAGGGCCAGGGGGAAGGGGAGAAGGGCTCCCCCAAGGCCAAGGGACAGGGGGACAAGAAGACCGACTAAATGGCTTCTTCTCAGCTCTAATCGGGGTTCGAGACGTCGTGTATGACGGTTTCTTTTCTTTGGTTTCTTCAAAGTGATACATTTATAGTCACTGATTCTAAACCTTTTCTATCTCACGGACCCCCAGTTTGATGCATGAGTCTGTGGACCCCCGTTTTATACGATTATTTATCTCTGGGACCAGTGATTGTCCGTTTGGCTCCATTTGTACACTGAGCTACAGACCTGTTGGGGACAATTTTGTTCCCCAACTATCAATTATTTAGCCGGGGACCCCCTGGAACCCGCTCAAGCCAGGACCCCTGGGGGCTAGGAGTCCCTGCACACAACTCTGTGAACCACAGGCATAAGTGGCTGTTATTCAACAGCTACTGTATTTCACATATTGAGGGCCTTTTTTACTACCAAAAGAATTGGGGTCTACACTTTCAAAATGTTTGTGAATGTAGAAATTTGAGTTAGAAATACTAATTTCCAAACTAAATCCCATTGTTCTGATAGGAGAAGACCATGAATATAGTATGGCAAAAATATACCCTATGTCTTCTGTGTTCCGTGAAATGTTGAGATCGCGAGACGAATTCAGATGATGTTGTCAAACGTGTTTTATTTTATGGCATACCATGTATATTCCATAAGCTCTATGGCGTGAAGCTGTGATAAACTGTGATATACGACGTCCAACAATGCAACAGTTATGTAGCTCAAAAGTTTCTATATTTATACTGGAAGCAAGCTAATACTTTTTCTAACTAAATGCTGATGCATCCTTTTTTACCTCTGGGTTTTGGGGACACTGCTGGTCTATGATCAGGTCTGCTCTTTTCTGTATATATTCTGTTCCAATGTTTCCTGCTCTGAAATGATTCAAAGCATTTTTTTTTCACAAGAGAGATATTATATATTCTACAACTATTCAGGTGGTTTAGTCTATTTATGCGCGAAGAATTGCACTCATGAATGTGTGGATGTAAAGACTTGAACATTGGAATGCTGTTCTTTCTGCTGTATTGGGTTTGTTGTGTGGATGCTAAAGGGAAATCGGGAGAGAAAACGGGTTCACATGCGCAATAAAAATGTGTTGACGTGATTTTCAGCCTCTAGCGTTTTTTTACATAATACACTTTACACTACAGCTCTGCATCGTAGCCTCACACCTTCAAGCATTAGACATAAGGACAGACAAATATTACAAATGTACATTATTACAATTAGCTTAGCAACTTTCAACCTGTTTTTTGTCTTGTCATTGTTGCTGAAAGTGTTTTCATGTTTAAATGTGACGATTGTGAGCTTATTGGCTATTTGGTGTACAATCAATGAAGTCTTCACTGACTAAAATACAAATTAATGATACAAAGATCAAGAATGTATTTATTTAACCAGTAAAAGCCACATTGAGACTAAAGTCTCTTTTACAAGTGTGAACTGGCCAAGAGAAGATGTAAATAATGTTAAACAGCTCTGCCAGTAACAACAAATACAAGAATAACAGGGACAGAATTAACATTTGTAAACACAGTACCCACTACCTAAGAAAATTCAAAATGAATGATAAAAGGATAAACCTATTGAAAGCTACAATCGATACATTATGTCTCGACTAACAGAGAGATAAAACTACAATAAAGAAAATGATGTATCTAATTTGGTGTCCAATCCGGTGTCTGCTTAAAGCTACTGTAAAGTGTTGTTGAAAGAACTTAAATAACTCCTAATATTGTGATAGTAATCATTGCTATAGTGTTTGTTCAGTAACGGGGCTCTCCCTGTCAATCCAGCTCTTTAGTAAACAGAAAATATATTTTCAGGTCGGAATACGAACTGTATCCCATGAGGGGAGATAAGTCATACAGGATACAGGATAAGAAATGAGCAGACAAAACTACCGTCTAAATCTAAACCAACACCATGGTCTCAATGGAAGAGTAGGGAGACCCCTCCAACCACTGCAAATGTACTAGTGATATTTGTAATAATAGAGATTGGTTTATAAAATAACCTTTTTATTTGTATTCATCAGAATTGTAGCATGAACTATTCAACCTGGTCGGAACCATGGAGACATAGCATCTGGCTTTCATCACAGACGGCTGTGCTTTGTCTGAAGAAATTAAGACTGAAATGTTGCTCATATGGGCATTCAAGGTCTGGACAGTGGAAATGGCCGGCAATACAGAGTACACTATACCATGCATTGCTGACGACATACAGTAAACTGAAATCATAAAATGGACCTAAACTTAAGCACCTTTAGACCAAAAGATAATAATGATGGCAATAGTGGTGATGTAAGACTTAAGAGGTGCCATAAAAATAAAAGATGAAAATAAAAGCATTGACAATCTTCATGATAACTTCCTTGTGAATCACATCTTGATGATGTCATCAAAATGTGATTCACAATGTTAATGATTTTTTACATACCTCCAGTTCTAGGAAACACACAGCTCTAAGGTATATTAATGACATAGTAAACTGTTGAAAATGAGTATTCCCCTTTAAGTTATCTAGTTCCGGTTCTATGCTTTGGTTCAGACACTGTATTTGCTCTATAATCATAAACGCCAGTATCGTTATTTATCTTTATTTATCTCGCATTTTTCACCTTAGGCTCTTCTATCTGTCATTGGATGATGCAAAAACACCACACCTTTGTTTTTCCTCAGCTTGATTACGGCAATGTACTTTTTTCTGGACTGCCAAAGAAAACAACCGACAGATTACAACTTGTCCAAAATGTGGCAGCCAGAGTTTTAACTAAAACTAAGATGAGAGAACATATTTCTCCAGTTTTAGCTTCACAGCACTGGACCGGTTGTTTTTAGGATTGATTTAAAAAAAAAAAAAAAAAAATTTAATTGTTTGCCTAAATATGTCCCGAGCCGCCCCCCCCTCAGGTCTTCCACTGCTGGCCTGCTCGCTTTGCCTAAAACATTGGCAACTAAAAATACACGGTGAAGCAGCTTTCTGCTGTGATAAAATATATCACAAAATATGGAATGTTTTTCAACATCATTCAGCTGCTATTTCCCCGCAGTGTGTCCAACCCAAGGTCAGCTGTTTAAAATAATACAGAGATATGTAGAGAACATTGTCGCTGTCGGGCAGAAACCTCGCATCTCCACATTTCAACCTTTTTATGTTTCATTTGGTCACCTAATGCCCTACGAGAGCAGTGAGCTTGTATAAGATCTGCTATTTTCACCGTTGCTGACCATTCTATTTCCTGAAAAGCACAAGGTTTCCACCCGACAGCGAGAATATCTAAATTGGATGTGAACGTGAGTTGAAAGAGAAATAAATAAATAAGTAAAACTCCACACAGCTTCTGGAGCTAACCTTCTCCCTTTAAGCTGAAACATTGCATCAGGGTAACATCATCACCTGACTGCTACCTCACCCGTTTAAAAGTTCCTGACACCCCCACCCCCCTCACATCTGTGTAACCTCAGACCTGGACCAGAGCGCCCCTGGGAATAAGAACAAAGATGGGAGATGTTCAAACTTCAAAGACAAACTGTGAGCGATATTGCCTTAAATGATGGTAGTTGACCAGTGTTGATTTCGTCGACTACTAATGCTACGACAAAAACATTTGTCGACTACCTTTTTTCACTGACGAAAACTAAATGAAAACTAAGCTATGATGACTAAGACTAAATATATTGACAATTTTGTCAACAAATATAAAGTCATTTTGCACTTGTAAGCTGAAAATAGCTGATCTACAAGCTCACAATGCGGCACGCTGCGACATGTGAGCTTGTAGATCTGCTAGTTTGTGTAAAATCAGCCATTATGATGGCATCAAGGCCCGCCAAGATACATTTTAGTCCACTAAATCAAATGTCGTTTTAGTCGACTAAAATCTTATTTAGTCCACTATAGTCACACAAGACTAACACTAAAACATTCCAGGTGACAAATGTGTCCTTGAAATGAATATCGGTGAAATCACTGCCAGTGCCGTAAAAATCTTATGTGGCTTCCTTAATTGGCATATGGCTAATGAGTGTCAATTTGGTGGTCCTTGACATGAAAAAGTTTGGGAACCACTGCTCTAAACCAAATCTTTTGGCCGGAATTAACCAACATACAAGCTCACATCGTGTCATGTTATGAGCTTAAAGAGCATAATGTGTGTCGGAAGTCGGAACCAAAAGAGCACGGATCCAAATCCAAAAACTACATCTTTAGATTTTCGCCTAAAGCCCATATTCGTATGCTGACTGCTGCTGAGTCATATGGCACTTTAGTGACACTGTACATAACTTTTGCACAAGGAATTGCAGCACATGCCTTTGTTGCAACACATACTGTGTATATGTCTGTCAATTTCAAGGCTCAAAGAGATGCTTCTTGTGTGTGTGTGTGTGTGTGTGTGTGTGTGTGTGTGTGTGTGTGTGTGTGTGTGTGTGTGTGTGTATGTGTGTGTGCGTGTGCGCGACTATTATGTTGAACTGTGTGACCTAGGAAAGTAGGTCAACAACAAAACAAGGAAGACTTTATGCAGCCCTGGCCTACATGCATCGCCTTCAATGACATGTTGATGACAGGATGACAGCTCAGATCCTGAAAGGGCCCAGACAATACATACACGCACTCGCGCGCGCGCACACACACACACACACGCACACACACACACACACACACGCACGCACATACCCACCATCGTCGTCGAGTATGATGATCCTCCTGGGGAGGTCCTGTCCATATTGTGGGTAATTTCTGGAAACACGTTCTTGCAATGTGGACATTGAGGTGAGGTGAAGTGCTGGAAGTGAGATGTGGAAGAGAGGCTTCATGCTCCTTAAAGGAGAATTCCATACTAAAAGGCTTTCTTACCTTTCTTTGTAGTTGTTACGTCCCCACCAAAGAGGTCCAGGTGTTATTTTGTGCAAAAGCTCCTTATTGGCTATTTCCCCTACCATAAGCCCTAAATGAATTGCATTGAATTGAATGGGAATTGAATGGGGCTATGGGGTGTTGTGCTAATTTGCTTATTTCCATCGCTCAAAATGATAATTTCTTTGTATATATCCTCTCTTCATAATGTAAATAATATCCCAAGCGGCACACTTTACTACTTCTTTCGATGGAAATAAGCGAACTAGCATAACACCCCATAGCCCCATTCAATTCCCATTCAATGCAATGCAATTCATTGAGGGCTTATGGTAGGGAAAATAGCCAATAAGGAGTTTTTTGCACAAAAAAACACCTGAACCTCTTTGGTGGGGACGTAACAACTACAAAGAAAGGTAAGAAAGATAAAAAAGCATTCTAGCATGGAATTCTCCTTTAATCTATGCAGTCCAGGCTGCCTGGTTAACTTGAGATCTACATTGAATGTGGATCCTTGGTAGTCCCTTGAAATGTAAAAGGTTGAGAATCACTGGTCATAGAACAGTGATATGTATTAGTCCCTGTACCCTGGGGGTCTCTGGAACCCACGTTGAGAACCATAGATATTAGACTGTTTCTCTGTGTCGTTCTATTTGTGTTGGAACTGTTGTTTATGTTTTCACTAGGTTGATCCTGATATTGACCTTATGGAGTGCTTGTTTCTGGATCACTCTGAGTAGACACCCCCCCCCCCCCACACACACACACACACACACACACACACACACACACACACACACAGGCATGAGGGCTGTGTTTTTCTTGTCTGTCTGTCTTGTCAGTGTCTGTGCTATGTGTGGGCGTGTGTGTGGGCGTAGGCTTGGCTCCATTTACCACTTGGCTCACCTGTTTCCAGTCCCTTCATTCCAATCTACGCTCCTGCCATCAGCTCATCAACTATAAAGCCCCGGCCTTCCCACATCACCGATCACCAGATTGTTGAATCAACCACAGTGGTAGTAGACACTTCTAGCCAGTATATACCAGTGTTTGTTCCCAGTGAACTTCAGTTTCCTTGTTTTCCCAGTGATTTAGTTAGCATTTTGCCTGTACTCACTCTCCTTCTCCTCAGACCACACCTGCCTGCCTCCTGCCTGCCTGCCCATGCACTGACCAGCCTGTTTGGACCTTGCTCTGCTCTGCCTGCCTGCCAGTTTGTTTAAATAAACACCCTTGAACTGTCGAACTTTTGTCTGTGTCTGCATTTGGGTCCGCCAGTTCTTGGTACCGTGACAGTTCTTCAATTTAAATCCACAACACACTAATGCATGTGCAATCCACCCCACGACACGCACGCACAGACACATGCACGCACGCATGCAGGCACGCACGCACGCATAAACACACACACACTGGATTCCATACTGAAGACATAGCAGAGGTCAGGGGATAAGCCAAGGACATGGCATGCTATGCATCAGACCTGTCAGATTTCCCTCTAAAACGCACGCGCTCATGCACACGCGCGCGCACACACACACACACACACACGCAAAGAGAAGAGAGATTGGGTGCAAATGGCAGCTCGTTTTAAATGCTGCTTTTGCTATCAGGTCATGTTTGACACTGACAGCCGTTCAGCTCAGTGACCTGAGGATGCACAGCAAGGGCAGAATCTATTTCTTTGGACCATTTGGACTGTTTGCCAGGCAGCGCAGCACAACGTACTCTAACTTTATTTGTCCTTCTCTCATTCAAATTCAGCGACCGTAGCAGTCAAGGCCTGTACGCACGCAAACACACACACACACACACACACACACACACACACGCACACAACCACATCAAACTGCCTCAATCCTCCTGACTTGAGAGGGTGCGCATGCAGATGTTGACCACATGGTGGCGGTGTGAGGAGGCATGGCCCTCCTCAGATGGCAGGGTGCCTCGCCTGGGAACTGATGGGCTGGCCAGCAGCTGCACACAGGAGCCTGCTACAGGGCAGGAGACAGAAGGGAAGGGACTCCTCTGGAGAGAGCCAATGGTATAGCTGCCCACACACCAACGTGTGTGTGTGTGTGTGTGTGTGTGTGTGTGTGTGTGTGTGTGTGTGTGTGTGTGTGTGTGTGTGTGTGTGTGTGTGTGTGTGTGTGTGTGTGTGTGTGTGTGTGTGTGTGTGTGTGTGCGCACGTGTGTGTGTGTGTGTGTGTGTGTGTGTGTGTGTGTGTGTGTGTGTGTGTGCGCACGTGCGTGCATGTGTGTGCGCACGTGCGTGCGTGTGTGTGCACGTGCGTGCATGCGCGTGTGTGACACAACAAAGGCTGAGTCCATCAAAAAAGCACAAAGAGCTCAGCTCAGCTGCACATGTGCAGGCGTGCGTGCACACACATACAGACGTGTGTGTACACACACACACACACACACAACCCCTCCAAGCACTAGTGAGACCCTGGCTGGCACTTAGTTTTTCTGTGTTTCTCCAGAAAGTGGAGCCAACATGAGCTGCTCACTCATGTACACCCTACTGGGGCCTGCTGCTGCTGCATCTGGTTTTCAAATCTTTTTCATTTGGCTAAGCATTTGTTTGTTTGTTTGTATTGTTTTTGGACTGATAATTCCATGGGGGAGCGGTCCATGTACAGTTGTAACTGAGGTCAGTTTTACTAAGAAGAGAGGGTTAAGTGGTTCAAGAAAAGCTAATATCCCCTCAGGCAGTCTGGAGAACCGGGATGACTGGAAGCGACGATGGAGAGCTTGTCTGAGGACGACCTGAGAGAGAGTCAGGTTATGAGCCATTGACATGACACTAGTATCATGTGTCTGCAACTCTGCATGTGTGTACAGACTAGAGGCAGCCACATTTTAACACCTTATGGCCACATATAAGAGCATACAAGGACCCAAATATTAATGTTGCATGCAGGTGTAGGAAGGTTACATTCACAAAATCATAGCATCATAATAAACATATCACTCAGTACTCTATGCAACAGCATCTATGGTGGCTGCCAATTATAACAAAGACAACATATTACTTTTTTGCCAGCCTTTTTGTTGATACCCTCTGCTAGGGTCAAAGGTGCCAGCTATCTCTAATACAGACACTTCCCTGGACTCCTCATCAACCACAACAACATGTGGTGTTATTAGCTGACAAGGACGTATAGATGTCTGGGTTATCACAGAGATGAAGCATGGATGGAATGACACGGTATAGTGAGCTTGTAGAGATATTAAAGCGGCTATTCTTGGCAAAGATGTTTTCGCGTCGAGCGAAAACAGGAGGCCTAGTATAGAGAGCCGAGCCCCAGGGGACTGCGGTCAGCTATAGGGTTTTAAGTAGTGGTTAGAAAACGTGTGAATGTGGATGTGTAATCATGTTGCTGGTGGCTGTGCACCTGCTCCGTGTCAGTGGCGTCCTCTATGGTGATGTCACAGGCTGCGGTCTGTTGACACTGACGTGATTCTCCTCAAGGACACTATGGGCTCTTTCTCCTCTGTGGCTTTTGCCATGCACAGCAGAGAACATCACCATCTCTGCTGCTCGCTGGGGTCATTGAGTTGCCAACCGTCCTCAGAAATAAAGCAATTGTCCCTCATTTGGAATGGAAACTTAACCCATTTTGACCTGAGATCAGATTCTAAAAATAGCAGCACTCTGTTGAGCTTGTAGATCTGCTATTTTCAAATAGCTAAAGCATAACGTAATGCTAACACCAAAAGGGGTTCCCGCCTAAAATGGGTTAAGAGACATGTCCACATATTGAACTGATAGGGGACATGTTTTGTTCCTTTTTTGGGGGGAATCAATCGAGGACATCTCACAAGTTCAGCAGCTCATAAATGTACTATCATACAGATCTTTAACTTTTTAAAGCCTAGACTTAAACTGGACCTTGAGCTGGCTCTGTACTTAAACCGCAATGTTCTGTCTACACCAAAAGCTCTTTGCCAAAAAGAGCTTATGGTAGATCGGCTATTTTTGGCTAATGTTCCCCCCAGAATATGGATGCTGGGGGGCTCAGTGTGGCTAATATTACAAAAACTGTACATATACAGGTATATACAGTAAGGTTTTAT
>NC_139713.1:22394085-22446585 GCF_964188405.1 Protomyctophum parallelum
TACTGTAAACCCCCAACGCACACTATACCCAATATTTCCTGTGTGTACTGTGTATATGTATTCCTCACTCCTCACCCTGCGGGACCCTTTAAGCATCACTATGGTCCTCCTCTCCTCTCCTCTCCTCTCCTCTCCTCTCCTCTCCTCTCCTCTCCTCTCCTCTCCTCTCCTCTCCTCTCCTCTCCTCTCCTCTCCTCTCCTCTCCTCTCACTGCTGTATGTAAAGCAGGTGTCAACCAGGACAAGGGGCCGTGTTACCACACACACACACACACACACACACACACACACACACACACACACAGGCACGCGCACGGTCACGGGCATGAAGATGAGGTAATATGGACTTGGAGTTGTCTGTCTGTCTGTCTGTCTGTCTGTCTGTCTGTCTGTCTGTCTGTCTGTCTGTCTGTCTGTCTGTCTGTCTGTCTGTCTGTCTGTCTGTCTGTCTGTCTGAGTCAGTCAGTCAGTCAGTCAGTCAGTCAGTCAGTCAGTCAGTCAGTCAGTCAGTCAGTCAGTCAGTCAGTCAGTCAGTCAGTCAGTCAGTCAGTCAGTCAGTCAGTCAGTCAGTCAGTCAGTCAGTCAGTCAGTCAGTCAGTCAGTCAGTCATTAGTATTCCGTCGGGAGGCGTCTGGCCAGGCCAGACATCTGAGCGGAGCAGCCGCCGCAGCAGATAAAGAAGAAGCCATTAATCCACGGAAGATTACCAGCACTGATACTTTATCCCACAGTAATACAGCAGTGCAACCACACTCATTCCATCTTCTTTTAAAAGCACGCCTTCATATGCTCCACCGTACGGCTCAGTCGCGCGGGGACGGAAAATATCTGATCTACAAGCTTGCGACGGGTTGCAGATGCGAGTAATGTGACCTGTCGTGAGCTTGTAGTTCCCTTTTTTCCATAAAAAAGTGGAGAGAGCTCACCTTTGTTGAGATGGAAGATGGAGGTATGGACACAGAACAGCCA
Source organism: Protomyctophum parallelum (assembly GCF_964188405.1). Lineage (NCBI taxonomy): Eukaryota > Metazoa > Chordata > Actinopteri > Myctophiformes > Myctophidae > Protomyctophum > Protomyctophum parallelum. Next base: position 22,395,054 of record NC_139713.1, read on the forward strand.
GCCGTGTTTGTTTCACTGTCTGGATTTTTATTTCAATTACAATGTTTTGACGACGAGGTCAGGAAGGTCGGAGTGGAGACCTGTTCTTACATTTGATTTTTAGATTGTTTTTGAGCGGTGCCTCCACTCCATTAAGCAGCTATGTGTGTGTGTGTGTGTGTGTGTGTGTGTGTGTGTGTGTGTCTACGCGTCCCAGCACGGATGAGCACGGAAAGCTGCAACACGATAACTCTGTCATTTCTCGACCGTTTCAGACGTGGGAAGGCTTGGCCTATTTGACGGCCTGAAAAGGTTGAGAACCACTGCTTGATTAATTGAAATGGGAGAGTGACGCGCAGCAACGGCTGTCGGGATCGGGACTCGAACCCGCAACTCAGGCTACATTGAGTCCTGAGTGGAATAGTATGAGAGTGATGATGAGTGCATGGCCCATTGTAACAATGGAATGCTTTTTTGCAGAATGGATCAGCCTAAACAAATCTGTACACCTAGCTCATAACCTACCACTAAAAACCCCAGGAGCCACCATAGACTCTCGTTCTTTTTCGCTTGGACAACAAACCCCCCCCAAAAAAGAGTTAGTGAAAACACTATAGCTAATGTGATCATCGACATCTTCTATTTAAGAGTATTCAGAAGCATTCATATTTTAACCGCGCGGTAACCCGGGATGAGCCGCTAACATCGACGCGTTGTTCAATCCAGCTAAATCTGAGCCGTCATTCTGAGGAAAAAGACCGGCGGGCCCCAACATTGTGTGTGGGACACTTTGAACCAAGCCGAGTTTTTCAATGAAAAACACATTAATTAAGTGCTTGGCGTTCAATGAGCTAGTAGTTGGCTCAGGAGGTAGAGCAGGTCGTCCAATGATCCATGGGTCGGCGGTTCGAATCCCGGCTCCTCCTGTCTACATGTCGAAGTGTCCTTGGGCAAGACTCTGAACCCCAAATTGCTCCCGATGTGCTGGTTGGTACCTTGCATGGCTTCCGCCGCAATCGGTGTATGAATGGGTGAATGTAATGCACAATCTATGTAAAGCGCCTTGGATAAAGGCGCTATATAAATGCACCATTTACCATTTATTTACCATTTAGTTCGAGTTTTGAGTGTATCTCTTAGTGGAAGAACATCTTAAAAATCTTAAAATAATAAAATACTGTGCTGGAGAAGTTCTTAAAATTATATTCCTTCCTGTCATATTATTTACAATTTAGGCATTTAGCAGATGCTTTTAATCCAGAGCGACCATACAGTAAGCAAGAACAACACAAGGTAATACACCAAATAGTACAAGGATCATAAGCAACCTAAGGACCTAACATCCGACTATAGCAGATGAAGGTGTAAGAGTGAAGCTGTGCGTTCGTTCACCAGTGCTGTATAGTGCTGAGCAGCTCATATGTCCTGCAGAAAATCCAATCCTTCAGACCTGGCAGATACTGTTGCCATGAGAACTGCAGAGGGGCTATTGTGGGCAGAGAGAGAGAGAGAGAGAGAGAGAGAGAGAAGGAGCTCCAGCAACCATCTGTTACTCCAGCTCTACCCAGCAGGCACTGGGGCCAACCTGCCTCTGGAATGGAATGTCTCTGTACAAGAGCTGACACTGACCTGAGACCAGTGGCATTCATTACAGTTGAAACATTCATTGGTTAATTGTTTATGTGTTACAACATTGTTGCAGCAGGGTAAAAGAAATCCATCGGTGGGACTTTCAAACAGGATCTCAAAACTTCTAATTGATGGAATGATTGAATGGAAACAAGAGCCCATTTCAATAAATGCAAGAACAATGCCTTCTATTTCAGCATCCATGTAGTGAAAGGCTGTAGTTTATAGTTGGATTGATTGCTTGATTGCTTAATTGGTTGGTTGGTTGGTTGGTTGGTTGGTTGGTTGGTTGAAGAAGATAGATCAAAAGATCATTAATTTAGTACTGTACTGTATGCTGTGTAGTCCATATAATGGCAAGAATATAGCTCAACTAACCTAAGAGAAGTCCACCCATCATTACATTAAGACATGAAGTCAACGCCTCACATTCAGCCGTCCACCATTAGCGAGTAATTGACCCCACTTGGCGGGCCTTTCGCCTGCAGTTTTCTTTCAGTGAGCAACCGAGGAACTACACACCAGCAAATCGACACAGCGCACAATCCCAGAAGACAGAAGTGCTTAGGTCATAGGCCATAGGTTCGATAGTGCACCCCCATGCAGCCATTACACTGTGGCCCGGAGCGCAGCCAGAGGAAAGAGATAAAGAGATTACACAGAAGAAAACCAAGAAGTCATTCACAACACGAATGGGAGGGAGACGGGAGTAGAACCTACTCAAACACAACCCACGTCAACAACAGGACAACAACAAGTGAACAACAATGCGTTGGCTATACTCCCGTGCAGGCTCATGCCCTAAGACTTTCTCTCAGCCATCTGCTGGGGAAAAAAGGTAATCCAAAGAAGACCAAAGTATTTTCCTCTCCATAGTCAGAAACCCATTAGAATGGGTGCCCATTCCGACATCCCAATAGAGCGTCGCAGTCCCGCCCCCTTTCAGAACGACGAGTGGCCCAGGAAATGATTCTCTATTCATTTTCTCTATAGGCTTTTCAAAAAGTATTTATATAAAGACGGTTACGCCGCGGACAAAGCCAACTCGGATCGTGACAAATCATGACAACAAACACAATATTTTGCGTAGTATTACCACATAGGTTTGGATGCCTGACAACGAGTCATGGGTTCGATTTCCAGACCCGGTGTTCTTTTGCTGCATGTCACAATAAAAATATCAATAAAAGCAGAAATGAAAGCCCCAAAAATATCTAACATTATGTCACTACTTCTACTGCATTGGTCATGGATATCTAAATGTATTATTCTTCACAATGTGTAACATTTCTCACCAAGTGAGACCTATACTTGCAGTTGACCAATTAACGTGCGACATACAGGTCCAGTCAGAGAGGCTTTAGTACGTCTTCAAGAGCCCGGACCTTTTCTTTGGCCCCGTCGTGTGAACTACAGTACAGGAACTTTGCCCTGGAACTAAAATGGAGCTAAGCACCTGCGGTCGAGAAAGGTCTCTCCTTAATTCTGGTCTAAAGCTCCTGTGGTCCAAAAGAGGCTAAAGCTGCTCGCCAACATAGCACAAAGGATAGTCGGGCCCTTATCCTAATACTTGGTAAAACGATAGTCATGGAAACCCATTCCACTGCCTGGGCTCCTGGAGGAGCCAGTGCCTCTCAAGGACAACCGAGACGGGCACACACACACACACAGGGACACACACACACAGGGACACACACACAGGGACACACACACACACACACACACACACACACACGCAGGGACATGAAGAGGGATGAGACACATTGATGTGACACCGGGGCAGGACTAATTGAATGCTGCGATACAAAGAGGGGCGGGTCGACAGCGGAGTCTGTCTGGTGGTGACTGTGAGGTGTGCTGCTGCTGGGGGTACTTAGAGCGTTTCGCTCTGTATAATCTGCTCGCTTTTGTCCATGAGACCATGAAACAGTCTGGTTCCATGTTGGCATTTACTGTAGTTTGTTGTTCATTTCCACCACATCCCTACAACCTAAAAATGTGTCCCATCATCATAGATAGATAGATGCATGCGCGCACACACATACATACATTAAATGGTGCATTTATATAGCGCCTTTATCCAAGGTGCTTTACATAGATTGTGCATTACATTCACCAATTCATACACCGATTGCGGCAGAAGCCATGCAAGGTACCAACCAGCACATCGGGAGCAATTTGGGGTTCAGTGTCTTGCCCAAGGACACTTCGACATGTAGACAAGAGGAGCCGGGATTCGAACCGCCGACCCATGGATCATTGGACGACCTGCTTTACCTCCTGAGCCACAGTCGCCCTGTACATACATACGCACAATATATGGGGGCTTTCCCCATGTATGGGGATTTTGAGTGACAAAAATGTATGGGGATTTTGAGTGACAAATGTATGGGGATTTTGAGTGACAAAAAACTCACGATTTCATAGTTAACATATATGGGCTTAATATCAGGGATCTCCATATATGGGCTTAATTGTGACAGCAGGTCGCATTTACTATGACATTATCCCTGATTTACTATCGTAATGATGTCATAGTGATGGCACGAGGCCTGGGCACTATATATATATATACCGGTGCACACACAATATATTGTGCCCAGGATTGTGTGTGACAGATTGAGTGACGATTGTGAGTGATGGGAAATCCGGAAATGTGAGTGACATGTGACAAAAAACCCAAGGTTTCATAGTTAACCACAACCTTCCGTCGCAATTATTTATTTATTTCATCATGTTGGTGACTGTTATCAAAGGAAATGCTGTAATCTTAGCTCTGCAACTATTGCTTATCTTCTTGCAGAGTATTCATTTCTAGCAATTACTGATATCGTTAAAATGGTGTCTTGCAAAAATAGAGGAAATAGTTGATCTAAGCTCTTAATCCATTGCAACGCCGATATGTTGTGAGCTTTTGGCTTTTTTTCTTTTGTTTATTGTCTCCACCGGGCAGAAGGCATGGGCAGAGATATGTTTTGCACCCTGTCCGTCGGTCTGTGTGTCCGTGTGCGTGTCCATCTGACTGTGAACACTGAACTTACTCGCAGTCAAACTGTGGACACACACTCCCTGGATACCAGAGAGTCAAACTGTGGACACACACTCTCTGGATACCAGAGAGTCAAACTGTGGACACACACTCCCTGGATACCAGAGAGTCAAACTGTGGACACACACTCTCTGGATACCAGAGAGTCAAACTGTGGACACACACTCTCTGGATACCAGAGAGTCAAACTGTGGACACACACTCTCTGGATACCAGAGAGTCAAACTGTGGACACACACTCTCTGGATACCAGAGAGTCAAACTGTGGACACACACTCTCTGGATACCAGAGAATGGAACTCCACTCTAACCTTTGGCTGGGGTCTTTCTTCACCCGGGACCCCCGGACTCATCTCAGTACTCATTACATTCCTCGCTCTGCTCCTGTTGCAGAACAATGTCAAATTAGATCATAATTGAAGCATACACGTTCTTTGTAGCTGGGCTCTGATAACAAAAATGAGTAGTAGCTAATACCAGGGGTCTTCCACAGGTGGTCCGGGATCAGTTGGCCCTTCTCTTGCACCCATTTCTGTGATTTTCTAACTATCTTTGAATAATATTACAAATGTTGTGTATGTTTTTATGTATCTTGGGTTTATGTATTGTACTTTGATGGTTTATTAGTATTCTCAGTATTATTTATAACATTTTGTGTTACACAGTTATAGTGTTGTAGTTGAGTCCACCCAAAGCGAGTCCAAGTAAAGACCAAGTCCACCCAAAGTGAGTCCAAGTAAAGACCATAGAACACTTGTGTACTATGTCACTGCAAGCTTGAATAATTTCAGGTAGAACATCGGATCACACTTTTGATTGCCTGCAATCCTGCTCCTGCAGATGAAACATGATGCTCGACATCATCACAGTGTGACTTTCACAAGTCATCTGCTGAACCCTGCTAGTTCCCTCTGTTTAGTGAAGGTGTAAGAGCAGACATCTAAAGTCATCTGCTGAACCCTGCTAGTTCCCTCTGTTTAGTGAAGCTGTAAGAGCAGACATCTAAATTGGAAATTGTTCAAGCTAACCTGCCGAGATGACGTCGACAGAAAGAAAGAAACACCATGCTAACTCACGAAGTGTGATCTTCTGAGGTGGGATTAATGTTCACAGGTTTCTCAATTAATTTGAACAATGTATGTTACTGACAGGCTCCTGAGGTGACTTCATCTTAGAGGTGGTTTTCAACCCTTAATATCAAGGTCCATTATTTATTCGGCATTTGAGCCACGGACCACCAATTGATGAGATTTAGCCCCTCAGACCCAAAAGTAAAGAATGGATAAGATAAGATTTTGTCCAAAATGCCATGCTGTATTGATGTGGACATAGGAGAGACGTTGGCAAACGTTGATCGAAATAGCAATTATTCTAATCTACATGCTCTAATTGTGTTATTTGGCTAATGGTCATTAACACATTTTCATCACTGTGTGTGTGTGTGTGTGTGTGTGTGTGTGTGTGTGTGTGTGTGTGTGTGTGTGTGTGTGTGTGTGTGTGTGTGTGTGTGTGTGTGTGTGTGTGTGTGTGTGTGTGTTTGTGCGTGTGCATGCGACGTGCGTGTGTGTGTGTGTGTGTGTGTGTGTGTGTGTGTGTGTGTGTGTGTGTGTGTGTGTGTGTGTGTGTGTGTGTGTGTGTGTGTGTGTGTGTGTGTGTGTGTGTGTGTGTGTGTATGCACTTTGTGCCTTCATAAGTGCGCTTTCCTCTCCCTCACCTCCCTCCACTAACAGTTATTATGGATATTTGAAATTCTGTCCCAGCTTCTAGATTGAGCACAGGGATTATTCATCTGCCTCAGATATTGTGCTCCTTGCTGCCGCTTGGCTTTGTGGCTGACTTAATGAGAGCGGAAGGCTTTGTTGTTGTGAATTTCTCTCTTCAACCAAGAATAGGAGCTAGGGAAGGTGCTGTGAGGAGGAAGGGGGAAGAAAGAAAGAAATAAGGTAGCTACTCTCTCAGCCGCTTTTCCAAGTGAAAATAAATGACAACTAATACCTGAGGGCACTTCCTTATCTCCAAACTGTCAACACAGACCCGGCATATCATTCACAAGGAGCTTTGGTCCATGGGGAAAACTTGCAGCCAATGGGAATAAGCCCTTACATGAAAAAAGAAAAGGTGCACTATCTTCTTTGTGACCTTTATAATGCACTGTTTATGGAAGAATCGTTCTTCACGCTGCCCAGCTCCAATGCTCCCTTTCATTTCCTGATTTCAAAGCAAGCCGGAGATGTTCTCGGCTTAGAGGAAAACAGGCTCAGGTGAGAGGCAGGAAGTGCTTTGTAGGACAAAGGTGAGATTATCGGGTGGAGAGAGAATATCAGGTTGAGATTGAAAAGATGTGCTGACCGCAGGTGTTGATATGAATGTACGCATTGCACGAGGACATTGCTCTCGGAGGCACTTTTGTTGACGCCGTTTGAGTGATGTTGCTTTTTCTTTTATTATTCTTTTTAGCTATGCTTTGGATGTTCTTGACCACTGACTGAGTGAGGTAACGGCATTCTCGAAAATATAAACATCCAAATGGATAGGGGCACGGTGGCACAGTTGGTAGTGCTGTCGCCTCACAGCTTGAAGGTCCTGGATTCGATTCCCATGGGGACGCTGTGGGCGTGTTCTCTCCTCCACGTCATCAGTGCCCTTACCCGAGGTGGACACACGGACGGAGTGCAAAACATACTCTCTCCCCTTGCCTTCGGCCTGGTGGAGACAATAAACTGGAGTTTAGCGTTAACCACTTCACTAATCAATGACATGACATATTTGTTTTTGCCCTGAAGTAGGGTAATTGAAAGGCAGAGAGTTGACAAAAGTTATCTTTTTTTCCTTGAAAATAATGAAAGGCAGACCAGTCTGTTTTGCATAGCTCAACTCCACTCACTCAAGGACCCCTAAATGAATGTGTATTTAACTGTGGACCCCCAGCTGAAAAATATGTTGTGCCATTAGTGTCACTAGACCGGTGCCCGGCTGTAGAGAACCGAGTTGATGGATGATGGAAGTTGGAGATCCATGACCCACCCGGCTATGCAATACCCGTTGTACCCGTGTCAGACCAGTTCCTGTGTCCCTTTTATGCCCATATATATAGAAATATCTGTATCTGTCTCTCTGTGTCCCTTTATTCCTGTGTCAGGCATGCCCAAATATGGAGTGTTGTGATGTCACAACAGGCCAGCTCCATATGGAGCTGGGGCATTGTCCCGGCAGAAGATGCCTTTTGTGGCGGTTCTGGACCAAATTTGGTTTAATGTTACGCTCTCAAGAGTTAAATTATTGTTAAACATCTGCATTACAAATTAAAAAACACAATTAGAGCATGTAGATTAGAAGAATTGCTATTTCGATCAATCACATCAAATGGTGGTCTGTGGCTCAAATGCCGAATAAATAATGGACCTTGATATGAAAAGGGTTGAAAACCACTCTATATTGTGTCCAAGATGAAGTCACCTCAGGAGCCTGTCAGTAACATACTGTACATTGTTCAAATTAATTGAGAAACCTGTGAACATTAATCCCACCTCAGAAGATCACACTTCGTGAGTTAGCATGGTGTTTCTTTCTTTCTGTCGACGTCATCTCGGCAGGTTAGCTTGAACAATTTCCAATTGAGATGTCTGCTCTTACACCTTCACTAAGACAGAGGGAACTAGCAGGGTTCAGCAGATTACTTTAGATGTCTGCTCTTACACCTTCACTAAGACAGAGGGAACTAGCAGGGTTCAGCAGATGACTTTAGATGTCTGCTCTTACACCTTCACTAAGACAGAGGGAACTAGCAGGGTTCAGCAGATGACTTTTGATGTCTGCTCTTACACCTTCACTAAGACAGAGGGACCTAGCAGGGTTCAGCAGATGACTTGTGAAAGTCACACTGTGATGATGTGGAGCAGACTCCATGTTTCATCTGCAGGAGCAGGATTGCAGGCAATCATAAAGTCTGATCCTATGTTCTACCTGAAATGATTCAAGCTTGCAGTGGTGGACATATTGTACTTAAGGGCATTTTTGGAGTACACTCGGTCTTGACTCGATCTCTGACTATAAAAGCCAAAACAGCAAAAAATTAATTGGCAAAAGAATCCTACGGAAGTACACCTCGTACCACACTAATTTGCACAATTCTTTCCTCTTTCTTAAATTATTTGACCAATTGTTTGGCCAATGTTTGACCAGTTTTTGAGGCTAGCCCCTCCTATGTCCAGCTTTTAGTGTGTGTGAAACACTAATTCTTTGTCTTAACACAAACATTAAATGTAATTGACAATGAATGGACAATTTTGAGTGTTCGTGTAAACACAAAGATTGCGTAACACAAACATTGAAGACGAAGGCGAGGACGCAAATTCTGATTGGCCGGAATTAGATGATTTATGTAGGATGATGTACAATTATAATAGCGCCCCTCACTTCACACAGGTGTGATTTTTATAGTATAGTTTGTTAATTACCTTTGATGCACTAATGGTCTTTTTCTTTTCTTTATTTTTGAGTGGTGCTAGCCACTCCTATAGACAGCTATGTGTGTCCCTGGCTGTGTCTGTCTGTCTGTCTATCTGTCTGTCTGTCTGTCCATCCGAGTACAAAAATAGTGTTTGTTGACCACCAAGTGTCACTGTTAACCAAGTGTCACTGTTAACACACACAGCCTAACACACACAGTCACACACACACACACACACACACACACACACACACACACACACACACACACACACACACACACACACACACACATACACACACACACACACACACACACACACACACACACACACACACACACACACACACACACACACACACACACACACACACACGCACACACGCACAGGCCAGGGAGGAGGTACAGTACACAGTACACTACAGCACAAGTACAGTACATCACCACTCACTTCAGACTGGTTTTATTTTTTTTATTTTTTAGGTATTAAAAAAAGTCTTAAAAGTCCTTCAATTGTCACTGTCATCTGGAGACCCACAGCTTGAGAACCACTGGTCTCTAGCCCAATCTGACTGTGGGATCATGGAACTGGGGATGCAGAGAGATGAGTCAGCTGCTCTCACTAGGAGGATGAATCATTCATCATGGCCGCCAGCAGAGCCTATACAGGTCCTTGAATGGAGGGATGGAGGGGAGGAGGTCGATCACGACTCGATGGCAAGTTCCCCTGCTGACTCCACAGACACCAGGCTGGAGCTGGAGTGCATTCTGCTGTGGTGGTCACTCACTATGGGCTCTGCTGTTATACTGCGCTCCTGGGTCAAATGAGGATGAACTGAGAAGTGTGTGTGTACCTTGCGACGATGGAGGACGGTAGACAATAAATGGATGAAATATAATCATGACAAATCTTAGGGCAGTGGTTCTCTAACTTTTCCATCCCAAAATGGTATGTCATATCATTGCCTATATAGGCCTTTGATCATACTGTATATTGTATACATGTCATCATCATCATTTTTCGACCGCGGTCGAGATCATGGATTCCACAATGCTACGCCAGACTTCCCGGTCCTTCATTGCCACCCCCAGTTCCTGCCTACTGAAGCACCGGTTCTTCATTGCCACCCCCAGTTCCTGCCTACTGAAGCATGTGTCCCTAGCGATAACATCAGGGAACGACAGCTTTCTACCTATTTTCCGCCCTGAGGCAGGACTCCAGAGAAGAAGGAAGATATAACCTCATTGTCAGCTCTGTAGCAGTGGCCGGCAAACTGCGCTCTTCTGGATCGGACCAGGGAAGAAACACGGAGAAGGTTGCCGTATATTAGATTTGTCGATGGGTGGCTCTTCCAAGACAGATTTTGCGCTCTCATTAGAAGGCGGGTGTAAGTGCCATCCAACCGATTCTCTTGTTTCTTTGAAAGTGGGACATACGCATCAAACAACCCAAGTAACCACAGTATACCGCTAATCAACTTACAAATTACATATACAGATATGCATAGAGGCATTTCCTTTAATCCACCCGACACTGAAACATATCTTTATTACGTCACCATTGAGAGCCAGTTATACCAGTTACCCCTGCATTGGTACATATCTTCATCACGTCTTATGCTGCTATGGGACATACGCATCAAACGACCCAAGTAACCACAGTATACCGCTAATCAACTTACAAATTACATATACATACTGACACTGAAACATATCTTTATTACGTCACCATTGAGAGCCAGTTATACCAGTTATACCCTGGCATTGGTACATATCTTCATCACGCCATATGCTGCTACGGGACATACGCATCAAACAACCCAAGTAACCACAGTATACCGCTAATCAACTCAAATGACATGAATTAATCAAATTACATATATACATAGAGGCATTTCCTTTAATCCACCCGACACTGAAACATATCTTTATTACGTCACCATTGAGAGACAGTTATACCAGTACTTGCACACTCTGCTTGCGCACTATTAGGCCATTTATGGCCATTTATGGCCTACTTGGGTGCAACAAGCAAGTAGGCACTCGACAGAGTGCAGTTATAGATGTCTGTGTCCCTTTTATGCCCATATATGGAGTTATTTGTCAGGCATGCCCAAATATGGAGTCTATCCAGACATCATTGTGATGTCAGAACAGGCCAGCTCCATATTTAATCCTAATCTTAATACTACAAGCACCCAGCACCCTCCTTCCCGTACCACTCACTGTATTACTGCTGGTAAAACTGCTGTATCAATCAACATCATTTTACTGTAAAGGTATTTCACACATTTTGTTAATCTCTGTGTATTTTTAACATCTGCCTGTTCATCTGTTCAAAAGTGTCACAGCTCATTCTGTCAAATCTCGAAATCTGCCTGTAGCATTCCATTCCTCCTATCATTCTACAGTATATGCTTCTCCTACCCTGACCGGAAGAGAAGAGAAGAGAAGAGAAGAGAAGAGAAGAGAAGAGAAGAGAAGAGAAGAGAAGAGAAGAGAAGAGAAGAGAAGAGAAGAGAAGAGAAGAGAAGAGAAGAGAAGAGAAGAGAAGAGAAGAGAAGAGAAGAGAAGAGAACAGAAGAGAAGAGAAGAGAAGAGAAGAGAAGAGAAGAGAAGAGAAGAGAAGAGAAGAGAAGGCGAGTAGAGCAAAGCAGAGGCATTAGGTGACCTCCTTGTCCATTGTTGAATGACATAAAGCAGGCAGAGCTCTCCACAGGGGGGAGATAAATTCTAAATGAATCGGAGAGAAAACGATGGAGGGGGAAAGAAATCACATTTTTAGCAAGATAAACTAAACTAATCTGTTTTTACGGTGTGGCTCTGCATGACGCCTGTGTGTGTGTGTGCGTGTGTGTGTGTGTGTGTGTGTGTGTGTGTGTGTGCGTGTGCGTGTGTGTGTGTGCGTGTGTGTGTGTGTGTGTGTGTGTGTGCGTGCGTGCGTGCGTGCGTGCGTGCGTGCGTGTGTGCGTGTGTGTGTGTGTGTGTGTGTGTGTGTGTGTGTGTGTGTGTGGAAGTCATTGTGGCATACCATAACGAATCCCAAACCAAGCGTGGCCTTTCTGTGACATATCTCTACTTTGCTTTCATGTAGCTGCCACATCATAAACAACCCTTGTTGTTTTTTTCCATACACCAGAGGGAGCTGCTGTCACTGTGTGTTGTGTGCATTTGTCCCTCTGTGGTTTCCTTACCCCTTGTCCCAACCATAAATCACACTTTGATTGTGATGATGAATATAGTCACTGTCGGGGGCACAAACCTCGTATCTCCACATTTCAACGTTTTGTGTTTCCTTCCCTGAATTAGGGCCCTGCTTCTTCACGCAAGAGTATAGAATGCACGTTGTGAACAGATCAGCTTCTTTCTTTCAGATAGTTTGACCTTCATTTGGATAGTACAGTGGAGAGTGACAGGAAACAGGGAGAGGGAGACTGGGAGTGACACGCAGGAAAGGTCATCGGGCTCAGAAATCAAACCCGTGACTCGCTGTCAGGCTACACTAGAGCCTATAATGTGGTAAGCGCCTCACTCATTTCCAACCTATCTTCATGTAATTGGTCCTCGATCACTAATGCTCATGAATAAAATGGTACTATTTTTTTCTACTCTGTCTGTGTCTAACTGGAGGACTGTGGACACTCTAGGAATAGAAAGCCTGCACTTTCTATTAGCTTGGATTCCCCGTCGATGATGTCACTGGTAGGCGGTAGTTTCGGAACCGTCCACAGCCTTCCTTTGAGACACAGACCGGGTAGACAAAAATGGTACCATAATTATAATGAGCATTGGTTGAGGACAAGTTATAATGAAGATCGGTTGAACTTTGGTGAAGTCGTCCTTTAACCACTCGGTCATCAGCTCTCCTATTTTCACTATATGTATATATTTTAATTATAAGAAAAAGATTATTATAATTTTTTGGACATAGGCGGTTTCTACCCGACAGTGCCAAGAAGACTGTCAGTTGTTTGCATTCACTGTCTGTCTCCTGTTCCCTGAGGTCAGACCAGTGTGAGGGGCCTGTGTGTGATGTCACAGGTCATTAGGTAGGACAAGGTCAAAGGTGTTGAGACCGCACGCACTCCTACTTGATAAAGACTGATGATCAGCCAATAAAAATGAGTTTACGCTTCTCACCTTCTCCCAACGAGACAGTTTTACTACGCTGACAAAACGACAGATAAACGACTGGCAAGACGGTAACAGCGGCAGACAAAATGACAAGGTTAGTTTAGCTTATTTTTATTATTATTCTTAGCTCACTTAGATGCTCTACAGACCATGGGTTGTCAACTGGGGGTCCGGGACCCCTAGGGGGTCCTCAGAATTACTGAAGGGGGGCCGCCAATGTTTCGTGTGATAGGGACTTTTTCTCTATTTATTTTTCTTGAACCCTATAGCATCCCTATTCTGAGGGGAACGTTGACCCGTTGTCAGCTTGTAGAATGAAAGCGGTTTGGTGTAGAGGGAAAGAAACATCTGTAGGCTACAGAGCCACGGTTCAAGTTAAGTGTGTAAATGTATGAATAATATACACATTAAAATGAATCCAACATTAATAGAAAACAATGTGTAAACAAACAAACAAACAAACTGATATACACAACACTGATGACAGTAGTGCTGTCAAAAACATATATGATGAAGCTATATCTATGAAATATAAGAAAAAGTTTAATTTGAAACAAGAATATGTAGTGGGGTGTCCTGCTTCATCTCTTTCACACCTCCTTGGACTTAAGAACAACCCTTGCTCTATACACCAAGATGCTCTGCCAAGCTCAACTGAACTGAGCTGAACTTATACTTGCCTGACAATGACAGCACCCTGAAATTAATTTTACTGGCCTCCTAACCTTTCCAGGAAATGTAACCAAATGAACCCACCTCCCACCATGTCTGAAGGCATCTCTGCTGGGAAAGGAAATCCTGCTGACAGTGCGGTGATATCAAATTCAGACAAGGGTGTGTGTGTGTGTGTGTGTGTGTGTGTGTGTGTGTGTGTGTGTGTGTGTGTGTGTGTGTGTGTGTGTGTGTGTGTGTGTGTGTGTGTGTGTGTGTGTGTGTGTGTGCGTGCGTGCGTGCGCATGCGTGTGTGTGTGTGTGTGTGTTTGTGTGTGTGTGTGTGTGTGTGTGTACTATTTATGTTGTAATGCCCGCATCTAGTCAAGTGCATGTGTGCGTGACACTGAGGCCCCTTTTCCACCGCTGTTGAACCGCTTCAGTCATTCTTTCCCCCTCCTAATATTGAACCAGTTCAAGAGTGTTTCCACTTAACATGAATTGAAAATAATAATTAAGGCAACTAAGACAGAGATAAGCCACTACAAATACATTAAAAACAAATACAAATGCGTCTCCCTATATGGTCCTCGACGCACGTCCCACTGGGAGGAGACCCCGGCGCAGACCAAGGCGCAGTTGGAGGAAATACATTGACCAACTGGCCTTGGAACATCTCGGGATCCCCCAGGAGGAAGTCACTAATGTTGCTCTGGAGAGGGAAGTCTGGAGCACTCTGGTGGAGCTGTTGCCCCCGCGACCAGACTACGGATAAGCGGTTGAAAATGGATGGATCGATGGATCGAAAATACAACTCAATCATTAAGCAGATTGATTTGAAGCAAACCATTACACTCCACTTTGCTCTGAAGAAATGAGGTAAAACTCGACTTTCTGAAGGAACCAGGCCTACTGTCATTACGGTTCCTTGCGACACCACAGTGACAGGTTCCGAGATTGGAAATATGATTTGCTAATCCTGGAGGATGAGAAGAAATTCAGTGCCTCTTTGAAGACCCAAAGGTAAACTTAGTTAAGGACAGGGAGTTAATTGCAGTGTCACTCCATTCCGGATTTGAATGACGTCTGGCACAAATGAGAGTCGCTGTTCCCGCATCCTCGGCTGTCCTACTCTGCATAAATCTCTATTTGGAGGTCAGGACTGGGGAAACAGCATCCGGTCAGTTGATTCACACCACTATCATTCTGAGGCTATAAAATGGTTTGTTTGGTTTTTATCTGTTGCCACGCAGGCCTTGATTGACATGCATATTAACTCCTTCTCCCCAGGCACTAACAAAATATTATATCTTGTGCTATTTTCATTTTCTACATTCAGATTGCAGCCATATTGAAGGAGTCTCTGTTGCGAATACCAATTGTGATATGGTCACCTCTGAGAACAAACAGTGGTTCATTAAGACTCTTCAGCTCAGGATTGACCATTACCATTTATTGCAAAGATATTGCGGCTTGGTGGTGTGGATCTGCTCATAACATATTACAGATTGCCTGTGCAACATACACAATCTGAGATCACAAACCCCCTCAGAGCAGAGCATAAGATAAGACATTACATGAACAACATAACAACTTTGAAGGGAATGCCATATACCACATAGATATATATGATACACATACTGTATCACATATCATAGATTAGAACAACCCGTAAATCACATAGGCCTATAATCACAGAATCACCCATTACAGAACTAAATGCCACAGGGGAGGGAATTTGAACGCCGACATCTGAACAACTACTGTCTCAGCTAGCATTTTAAATAGACTGCCTGATGTACTGCGGGCGTGTTCTAGTTAGCTTGAGGTGAACGAGAAACAGACAGACTGAATAGTGGGAGTATATATGAATGAACTATTAGCAAATTAATGGGTGGGTCCGGGGAGAGATAATTAGAACTATCGCTGTGACTCTCTGTCTAACAACTGTGTCATTCAAAACAGATTGCTGAATATAACTTCAGGATTCTGCATTATGCATGAAAAGCTTGTGACACAGGCATACTTCTGTCTCATTGATTGTAGACACTAGACTCTAGTGTCTATAGGTCTTGATTATTTCTACAACTTTCTTCCCTGGTCTAGTTTTCTTGGTTATATGTCTCTAATTTGCTCCAGCTTTATCTCATTCTGTAATCTCATGTGTATATCTGTTTTGTTCCCCATGCAGTCAGTCCTTGTTGCATCCTATTGTCTGGTGACACATGTTTTAGTTTGTCGGAGATGTTCTTGCCTTTGTTCACCTGTTCACTACCCGCCTCGCTGTCTACATTTGTGTTCTCACCACACCACCACGTGACAGCTTGTGCTGCTACTGTTTGTCAGACAGCAGATCTATAGTTCATGTGGTGTGTGATTCCTTCTGCTTTTATTATATTGATATTATAGCTATTTTCTCCTAGCCTGGGCACCATTTCATTTCGGTATATGATCCGGGCGGGAGCGGATGATATCGTACAGGCAGGAACAACAGGCGGCAACTTCCTTTTCCCTCAAACCGATTTTTCTCAATAAAAGCTACAGGCTACGTCGAGAGCTTTTATTGAGGAAAAGGAAGGAACCTTCCTTTTCCCTCAATAAAGTTGACGCCTGTTGTTCCTGCCTGTCGACTACAAAACAATACTACAACATGACGTAACAATATCATCCGCATTTCCTCCGAGGTGGTGGAAAGCCTGGTGAGGCGAGGTTAATTTTCTCCAGCTCCCTGTGGTGCATGAACCCCCCATCACTATTGTGTGGGGTGGGTCTATGATGGACCCGCCACGGCGTACGCACAATATGTGGTCCCCAGGTTGCTCTTAGTCAGGATGGTGGTCCCTGGGTCAAAATCAGTTGAAAACCCCTGGCCTGCACTAGACTAAAGCAAAGCACTGGAAAGACAGTGTTCTGTGTTTTTATTTGAGCCGATCAAATAATTAGAAAGAAGAAAATAAGGCAGGTAACAACACTCTTATGTAAACCATACTGCAGCAACCCTGGGAAAAATAATAATTCAAAGGTATAATTTGTTGAAAGTGATTTTTGCTATGTTTTTCTATGTTTTTTATTTCTCCTATGTTTTTTATTTCTTATTTTATATTTTATTTTACTATGTTTTATTTTGAGTTAGTGTTTGTAAACAATTGTAAGTATTGCCTTTGTTAAATGTTAAATGTTTGTCTGTGTCGGACCCCAGGAAGACTAGCTTTTGTCAAGGCAAAAGCTAATGGGGATCCTTATATAAACAATAAACAATAACAAGCGATTTTAAGATCACTCCATGTTATTCTCCATAGAGAAAGTACTTCCGTAAACCAGGGGATAAGCGAGTAACGTCAGGACGTCGGCTCTATCTTGTAGCGCTCCTCCCGCTGCTATCCTTGGGAGAAAGAAAATAGCAGGAAAAACTCGTGGGCGTGGCTTCACACCGGAAGATTTAAATACGGCGCCTGGGCGTTGCTGGCGGGTTTGGCACTTTGCCAGATGTTATTGTTTGTTGAGTGCCACGCGTTCAAATCGTCTCTCTGTGTCCAGGTAATTCATTAATATGTTATTCAATACTTAACGTTGTTGTTTAGCCTACATGTTATCGCTGATTCGCTGCTACTCTTTATGTTATTTATGATGGTTTATTATTATGGATGGTCATAGCAACACATATGTAGGAATGGTGTGGTTCTACTGTATCCAGCAATGTCAGTGCAACCACACTTGCAATTTCCCAGAATTGCACCTTTCTAGTTTTATTTTGACTTCACTTATCAATGGTGGAATAATTATAACAAATTGACTTGAGTAGAAGTTCCAAAAATGTATGAAATCCCAAACTTGAGAAATTGTGAAAAGAATATATGCAGCTGCAACAATACTACAGAGAAATGCAGGCCTACAATAGAACTACTATTATATAGCACACCTGGATGAGGGTGATCAATGTTATCCTCATAACAGCAAGTCAATAGTTACTGCGAGAGTCTAGCAAACACCAACTCAGGATTCCTGGATCTCTGCCCTCCACAATTTTAATTTTTAATTTTTCCTTTATTTAGAAAAGCAATGTACAGTACCTTTTCACATCCCTTATACAAAACAAACACAATCAATTCTCATATTTTGTGTCCCTCTTAAGTTCTACCAGTATTAATAAGACAAGACTTATGGAACAATGCAATTAAAGTAATTCATTTCTGTAGTTTATATCATTTTACATAATAATTTGGTTACAGTCAAGTTTTTACAGTATTTGGCTCCATCTGCTCTATCTGCATCTTGTTGCCTATATGGGTTTCTTCATAAACTGACACAGCAAATATTTTGGAATGTGAAAAGATGAGAAGAACCTTGTCAAGTCTAGTAGCTATTTAGCTAGCTGGAGAGTGACCTAGCTTTAAGATCCATTTAGTGTAACAGATCCTGTCCAGTAGCCTAATAGCAAAGCTCAGACTCTGTTTCACCAGAATGGTTAATTAGTATCACTTGTAACAGCAGTTACTGTGCATAGTGCCTGTTGCGGCGGTTTAAAGGCCGCCGCGAGGAGCTAAACATGAGAGTAAAGAGACGCTTGTATGACGCGCACGCAATGAATTCAGGTCCATTCCAGCTGTAAGTTTTACCGTTTATTCAATCACCACACGTAAGTCACAACTGTTCCCAGGCTTTTAGCTATAACTAAACGTGGTTAAGGTGATAAAAGGTGCGTTTGATACGGTCAACAGAAACGTCTTCTCCCACGCTCACCTCCTCTCTCTGTCCAACTTCCCTCACCTAAGTGACAGGTAAACGCCATGAAACTAGAGTGGCAGCGCCCCAGCCCCGGTGACACGCCCACTACCTGTGCAGTGCCCATTAAAGTGACATACCTTACGTCAATCATAGTAGCACATTAGAATGCAAACACATTACGGCTCCTACAGTGCCTAACAATAGTGTACGGTCGGACAAAACATAGTTGATTGATGAATTCTGAAGTATTTTTATTTTTTCTTCTTTTTTTACCAGAATGGAGTGTGATGTACAAACATTGGATCCAAATATTTGTATCATCTGTGGTAAACATTTAGACAAGGTAAATAAACAAGATCCATAATGTAAAATACCCCAAAGCAGAAGACCTTCAGCAAACTACACCAGTCAGAACAAGTTGCAAATGTTGAGAGTGAGAGTATGCCTGCACCAGTCTCATCAAGAAGACTGAATAAGGTTGATACTAGTAACAGAGAAAGGTTGATGAAGTTGTATCGCCGGCTGCTCTTGTATTATATAAACATCATAAAAGCTACCTTAAACCTCTAAAGGAAATAAAGCAGCTGCCAGACAAAACAAAGAGTCAGAACAGCAGACCAAATGTTCACCTATTTTAATTTAATTAAATGAAAGTGATGACACTAAACTAAGCATTATGATGACATACTGAAGACACATGGTCCATGATTTTCTTCATCAATATCTGAAGTATTTTCTTGGAAATGCAGCTTAGTTCTATCGGTGCATATTCCATGGGCACACTTTCAGAGCATACCACATCAGACCTCTCAGCTCAATCTACAATTCAAATTTTAATGTAATGATTTTCCTTCAGTTTCCAGGATCTGTATTTAGACCATCATCACATCTTCTTCAGAGATCAGAGTCTTCATTATCTCATTATAACTCCCAGTCAGAGGTTATATATTGTATATTTATCTTCATAGGATCAGGTTACGAGAGCATAGTGTTGGTATATGGAGCCAGGGTTTTATGAACATCATCATCATTTTTCTGTTGAGCAATATTTAGTGTTGAAGGTCTTCTACTGCGGAAGTTTTGACATTATAGACTGTGTCACTTTCCTTTTTCTATTTGTATTTGGATGTTTTTTTTAACCATGTTGTAATGGCGACCGCACGTCACATTTACTATGAAAACATAAATGTCCCGTCAGTTAGTTATAGCCTAAGTACCTTGTGACATCATCAGGGATGGAGATCCCTCATCAATATTAAGCCCATATATGGGAATGCCCATATATGGAGATCCCTGATGTCATCAATATTGGCCAGCAACTCTACATCTGACCTCAAACCCTTAGATCTCCATATATGGAGCTGACCTGTTCTGACATTCCATATTGTATGTTGATCTGACCTCATTAATCCCTGTATACTCAAGACACGCTCCATATATGGCCAGTACAGAATTAATTCCATATGTTGATCTGACTCCCCATGCCAAAGCGCCGGCGCTCGCCCAGCAGTCTGCTGTCACCCAGGCCGATGCGTGCACATGACCTCGTCCTTTTCTCGCCCTCAGGTCTACAGTGTCAGGGTTCTACTATTGTCAATGGCTACTGGACATGCTCTGTTACACTAAATCTAATGTAAAAAAAAGCTAGGTCAGATAAGCTACTGACCTAGCTTTATGAAGGTTATAGGTTTATGAAGAAAGCCATAGGCAATACAATGCAGATGCGGTGTAGCTAAATACAACTTTACCTTAAGCAAATGTTAAATGATTATATCAACTCTACATGAATGAATGACCTGCTGGTATGAGGATAACATTGAGCTTGGTTTCCCTCATCCAGGTGTGCTAAATAATAGTTAGGTACCAGTAGTTCTATTGTTGAAGCTGCATATATACTTTCACAATTTCTCATTTGTGACATTTCATATATTTTAGGGACTTCTACTCAAGTGAATTTGTTATAATTTCCCCACCTTTGTGAAGTAAGTAAAGTGTATAAGTGAAGTGAAGTCAAAATAAAACAAATCTGTTTGATACTGTAGATTTCATTTAGGACTGCTTTATTTCCTCCCATTTGGGAAACCATATACGTTTAGTGCCATAACTCCATGAGTATTCAAGCTACAGTTACACAATTGGTATTGCTGGATTCAGCACACCGTCCATACAAGCCCTCATACAGTATGTGTTATGACCATCCATGTCAGAGTCACTACAAAGTAAAGAAGACACTCTACATAGATTATTGTCAATATGTGAATGTAAATATGAGATATAGTCATGAACACATACCTACATTATTCTTTTTCTAGAATGTAGAGGGCTTCAAGTATGCCAAGTTATAACCCTCTCAGAGCTTCCATTGTGACTCTACATGAGTTGATATGCCTTAATCCCCAGATGGACAGGCTGTATTTTTACACTGGGGTGTATAACTTTAAATACCAATTTCACCACTTTTGCAGTAAAACATTTTTATACAAGAATCGATTTCATGTATGGGAGGCCTTAGAGATGAGACGCTTTTTGACTGTTCGTCACAGGACTAATAGCAATGATTACTGTCACAATAACTTTGTAATGCTACTGACGTTTGTGTGCAACATTTGAGCTGACAGGCCTTTTTATGTCAATCAATCAAGTCACCTTAATTCAATTGATAGATTATATACATTTAGGGGCATGCCTAGGCCCTTTCGGAACCCTCGGTTAAGCTTTTCTGATGTTTGTACATCGCTTAACACGTAGGGTCCCTGATCAGTTCGTAAGCACTCAATAGGACGCAGATGTTTGGTTGGTAAAACGACAAACATTCTTTGAAATTGGCGGGAAGCAACAAACAGTCTTTGGAAATAGTGGGAACCGAAGCCGGGCACTAGGTTTACAGAGTGCCGACAATAACCACTCCACTACAGAAATATGCAGTGAACATGTATTGTAAACGATGAAAAGTAGCAATTCTTCTACATTCTCTAATTGTGTAGTTTTAGGGAAATTGAAGTAATGCAGATGCTTTTTGTTGGTCTTTTTCCTTTTTACTAACCAAACAAAAAAAATAATTTTCACATGTAGTTGAGGTCCACTATAGTATTTGAGCCACAGACCACCATTTAATGACATTTATAGACTCTTACAAATGGTGGTCAGTGGCTCAAATGGGTCTGAGGCTAAAATGGTGGTCCGTGGCTCAAATGCTGAATAAATAATCGAAAAGAGTATAGTTTGTTGTTTGGTTGGTAAAAGGACAAACATTTTGTGAAATTGGCGGGAAACAAAATTTCCGTCTTTCTTTCTTAGGGCCGAGAACATTAAGCTCATAAATAGCTACTTTCTCCTGATTGGCTGAAAATTTGTCACCTATACCTGATTTAAAAAAAAAAACCTTTTCTATTTATTAAAGAGTTGGAGAGACAGGAATATTCCTGTTACTGAACACATACTCTATAGCAATGATTACTGCCACAATATAGAGCTATTTAACACCGTTACTGAACACACTATAGCAATGATTACTGCCACAATATAGAGCTATTTAACACTGTTACTGAAAACGCACTATAGCAATTATTACTGTCACAATAACTTTGTAATGCTACTGACGTTTGTGTGCAACATTTGAGCTGACAGGCATTTTTTATGTCAATCAATCAAGTCACCTTAATTCAAGCGATAGATTATACTGTACATTTAGGGGCATGCCATGTGGTCTACCTGCACAGCCTTTGTGATCTACTGGTAGATCACGATGTACCTTTTGGTCACCCCTGCTGCAATACAGGATTCCTGTCCAGAATTGTTTTTTTATTTTTTATAGAGGGTTTAAGTCGTTCTGAATTTATGTGTTTCTTTTTCTGTCTTTCTTTCTTAGGACCGAGATCAAGGTAGACGCCGTTGGCTCAACTCAAGCCGATGCCCCTTGAGATCCATCCCAAAGCTTCCCCCGGGGAGCCCAGCAAGCCAGCTAGCCAGCAAGCCGACGCAGTCAGCCAAAGCAGCCAGCCAGCCCCGCCAGTCAGCCAGTGTAGAAGGGCAGGCTGCCAAGCCAGCGCTCTTCAGCCTTTGCAGTCAGCCATTGCAGTCATACTGGCCTTGCTCAGTCAGCTCAGCCAGGCCTCTCTCGTGGCCTGGCTCTCTGTCTGCCTGGCCCGGTCTGCCCCGCCCTGCCATGCAGCAACAGAACCAGCCGGTACGGCAAGCCAGCCAGCTCAGAATGCGAGCTCAGCAAGCCAGCGCAGCGAATTCTTTTACAAGCCCAGCCTTAGGCATTCCAGACTTACTGTGCACACCAACAGCCAGCAGGCACAGACCAGCAGGAGCAAGCCAGGCTCCAACCCTTGCAGCGCAGCCTTAGGCCGGATAGTCCCCCTGCCTGCACTTTGTTGCTTTCCTGGCCTTGTCCAGATGCCTGTATCGGGTCTTCTTCGACCTGTTATTCTGCTAAACACCGTGCCTGTCTGAAACTGGTTTTTACTAACTGCGTGCTTGCCTGCCTGCGTTCTTGCATGTGATCTTGCCTGACTGCTTGCCTCATGCCTCAGCTGCCTGCGTGCTTGCCTCGCCACTGCGTGCTTGTGTGCCTGCCCCTCCTGCCTGGCTGCCTGCCTCGGCCGGTCTACCTGCGTGCCTGCCTGCCTCGGCCTGCTTGCTTGCATGCTTGCCTGTCTCGTCCTGCCTGCCTGCCTGTCATGTCCGTCCTGCCTGCCTGCCTGCAACTTGATTGAGGTGTGTAAACACTTATTTCACAGGTGTGGGTGTTGACCTTGGCTTTTGTGTTCTCCAGGTGTTTCTTGAAGGAGTGTCCTGTCCAGTGTAACTCCAAGTTACATGGGGTCGGTATGGTTGTGACACTCGGTTCTTTTTTCGTGTCTCGGTTCCTCAGGTGGAAGCTTGCCTGTCTTGTCCTGCCTGCCTGTCACGTCCGTCCTGCCTGCCTGCCTGCCTGCCTGCAACTTGAATGAGGTGTGTAAACACTTATTTCACAGGTGTGGGTGTTGACCTTGGCTTTTGTTCTCCAGGTGTTTTTTGAAGGAGTGTCCTGTCCAGTGTAACTCCAAGTTACATGGGGTGGGTATGGTTGTGACGCTCAGTTCTTTTTCTGCGTCTCGGTTCCTCAGGTGGAAGCTGCATAGTTGGGTTTTTGATGGGTTGGGTTTCAGGTGGTTGTTATTGTAGTAGTAGCTTGACATTTCTTGGGGGGCACTTTCAAGGACAGACTCAATCTTGCATGAGGCGTTGGAGTAGCAGCCTGTCATAGAGCTTGTAGGTGATGCAGAGGAGGGAAATGGCTCTTTGCTGGGTTTGGGGATTGCAACCACTTTGGCCTTTCTCCAGAAAAAAGGGATGGTCTTCTGTGCCATACATGCTGGGTCCCAATTCGTCCAAAATCAACAAGAACGTGCACTTGGTGACAAGTTTTTGATTTTTGGTATGGTGTTAGGTATGGTTATAAGGTTTTAAGTCGTTCTGAATTTATGTGCGTTTCTTTTTCTGTCTTTCTTTCTTAGGACTGAGATCAAGGTAGACGCCGTTGGCTCAACTCAAGCCGATGCCCCTTGAGATCCATCCCAAAGCTTCCCCCGGGGAGCCCAGCAAGCCAGCTAGCCAGCAAGCCGACGCAGTCAGCCAAAGCAGCCAGCCAGCCCCGCCAGTCAGCCAGTGTAGAAGGGCAGGCTGCCAAGCCAGCGCTCTTCAGCCTTTGCAGTCAGCCATTGCAGTCATACTGGCCTTGCTCAGTCAGCTCAGCCAGGCCTCTCTCGTGGCCTGGCTCTCTGTCTGCCTGGCCCGGTCTGCCCCGCCCTGCCATGCAGCAACAGAACCAGCCGGTACGGCAAGCCAGCCAGCTCAGAATGCGAGCTCAGCAAGCCAGCGCAGCGAATTTTTTTACAAGCCCAGCCTTAGGCATTCCAGACTTACTGTGCACACCAACAGCCAGCAGGCACAGACCAGCAGGAGCAAGCCAGGCTCCAACCCTTGCAGCGCAGCCTTAGGCCGGATAGTCCCCCTGCCTGCACTTTGTTGCTTTCCTGGCCTTGTCCAGATGCCTGTATCGGGTCTTCTTCGACCTGTTATTCTGCTAAACACCGTGCCTGTCTGAAACTGGTTTTTACTAACTGCGTGCTTGCCTGCCTGCGTTCTTGCATATGATCTTGCCTGACTGCTTGCCTCATGCCTCAGCTGCCTGCGTGCTTGCCTCGCCACTGCGTGCTTGTGTGCCTGCCCCTCCTGCCTGGCTGCCTGCCTCGGCCGGTCTACCTGCGTGCCTGCCTGCCTCGGCCTGCTTGCTTTCTTGCCTGCCTGCATGCTTGCCTGTCTCGACCTGCCTGCCTGCCTGCCTGCCTGCCTGCCTGCCTGCCTGCCTGCCTGCCTGCCTGCCTGCCTGCCTGCCTGTCACGTCCGTCCGTCCGTCCGTCCGTCCTGCCTGCCTGCCTGCCTGCCTGCCTTTTGAATGAGGTGTGTAAACACTTATTTCACGGGTGTGGGTGTTGACCGTGGCTTTTGTGTTCTCCAGGTGTTTCTTGAAGGAGTGTCCTGTCCAGTGTAACTCCAAGTTACATGGGGTGGGTATGCTTGTGACTCCTCAGGTGGAAAATGCATAGTTGGGTTTTTGATGCGTTGGGTTTCAGGTGGTTGTTATTGTAGTAGCTTGACATTTCTTGGAGGGCACTTTCAAGGACAGACTCGATCTTGCATGAGGCGTTGGAGTAGCAGCCTCTCATAGAGCTTGTAGGTGATGCAGAGGAGGGAAATGGGTCGGTAGCTCTTTGGGGATGATGGGTTTGGGGGTTTGGGACAGAAGGGATGGTTTTCTGTGCCATACATGTTAGCATACATGTTGGATCAACAAGATCGTGCACTTGGTGACAAGTTTTAGATTTTTGGTATGGTGTTGGGTATGGTTATAAGGTTTTAAGTCGTTCTGAATTTATGTGCGTTTCTTTTTCTGTCTTTCTTTCTTAGGACGGAAATCAAGGTAGACGCCGTTGGAAGGCTCAACACATCCATCCCAAAGCTTCCCCCGGGGAGCCCAGCAAGCCCGCCCAGTCAGCAAACGCAGCCAGCCGACCCCGCCATCTCAGCCAGGCCTCTCTCGTGGCCTGGCTCTGTCTGCCTGGCCCGGTCTGCCCGCCCTGCCTTGCAGCAACAGTCTGACAAGCCAGCCAGCTCAGGATGTGAGCCCAGCAAGGCTCAAGGTCAAGGTCCTTTATACTGGTGAAGGTCATTTATACTGGTCAAGGTCATTTATATGGTGATGGTCATTTATACTGGTGGAGGTCATTTATACTGGTCAAGGTCATCTATACTGGTGACGGTCATTTATACTGGTCAAGGTCATCTATACTGGTCAAGGTCATCTATACTGGTGACGGTCATTTATACTGGTCAAGGTCATTGATATGGTGACGGTCGTTTATACTGGTGGAGGTCATTTATACTGGTCAAGGTCATTTACTAGTCTTATGAAGGTCATTTATACTGGTCAAGGTCATTATCTGGTGACGGTCATTTATATGGTGACAGTCATTTATACTGGTGGAGGTCATTTATACTGGTCAAGGTCATCTATACTGGTGACGGTCTTTTATACTGGTCAAGGTCATTTACTAGTCTTATGAAGGTCATTTATACTGGTGGAGGTAATTTATACTGGTCAAGGTCATCTATACTGGTCAAGGTCATCTATACTGGTGATGGTCATTTATACTGGTCAAGGTCATTTATATGGTGACGGTCGTTTATACTGGTGGAGGTCATTTATACTGGTCAAGGTCATTTACTAGTCTTATAAAGGTCATTTATACTGGTCACGGTCATCTATACTGGTGACGGTCATTTATACTGGTGACGGTCATTTATACTGGTGGAGGTCATTTACTAGTCTTATGAAGGTAATTTATACTGGTCAAGGTCATTGATACTGGCGCGCTATAGTGCGCTATTCTTCATCATTGTTGAGGATTTGAAAGAAAGGTAAAAATCACGGAAAATCTAAAGGCTATAGTCCATTGCCTCGGAGGGCATACTATAGTATGTAGTTTTTCACCATTTCGGAGGATTTGAAAAAAGGTGGAAATCACTGAAAAGCGAAAGGCCATGGTCCATGGTTTCGGAGGGCATACAATAGTGTGCCACTTTTTGCATGATTTGAGGATTTGAAAAAGGTGAAAAGCGAAAGGCGTCCATGGTCTCGGAGGGCTTACTATAGGTCGTGTTTCACCATTTCGAAGGTCATCTATTCTGGTCAAGGTAAAATGGTAAATGGTGCATTTATATAGCGCCTTTATCCAAGGTGCTTTACAGAGATTGTGCATTACATTCACCCATTCACACACTCATTCATACACCGATGGCAGCGGAAACCATGCAAGGCACCAACTAGCACATCGGGAGCAATTAGGGGTTCAGTGTCTTGCTCAAGGACACTTCGACAGTAACTCTGGGGGAGCCCGGGTTCGAACTGGCAACCTTACGGTTACCATCCAGGCACTCTACCCCTGAGCCACCGCCGCCCTCTAGGTAATTTATACTGGTGATAGCTGGGTCCCAATTCGTCCAAAATCAACAATCGTGCACTTGGTGACAAGTTTTAGATTTTTGGTATGGTGTTAGGTATGGTTATAAGGTTTTCAAAAACCATCAAAAACTAGTTGGGCTCGCACCCCTAGTGGTCTGTTTGCAATGAATTAAATATTAAAGTATATGGTTAAAAACCAAAATAATTGATAAAATTGATTTTCCAATTGATTCTATTAGTATTGGGTATGCTAAATAACATATTAAAAATGTGGGTGAAAATAACTTCTGGAAAGGCATCATTTTCAAGATGGCGTCCACGGTGGCCTCGGTGAGCTTAAAATGCCTATAAACTGGGATTTAATACATACAAAATCATAACAATTATGCACTTGGTGACAAGTTTTTGATTTTTGGCATGGTGTTAGGTATGGGCATAATGTTTTCAAAAACCATCACAAACGAGTTGGGCTCGCCCCCTAGTGGTCCGTTTGCAATTAATCCAATGTTAATAGGCCAGCATTGGATTAATTGCAAACAGACCACTAGGGGGCGAGCCCAACTTGATTGTGATGGTTTTTGAAAACATTATGCCCATACCTAACATCATGCCAAATATCTAAAACATGTCACCAAATGCATAATTGTTATGATTTGTTATGTATTAAATCCCAGTTTATAGGCATTTTAAGCTCACTGAGGCCACCGTGGATGCCATCTTGAAAATGATGCCTTTCCAGAAGTTATTTTTTTCTACATTTTTAATGTTATTTAGCATAACCAATACTAATAGAATCCATTGAAAATTTTCTTTTATCCATTATTATGGCTTTTAACCATATACTGGCCCATTTAATATTAGATTCATTGCAAACGGACCACCAGAGGGCGAGCCCATCTCTTTTGCGATGGTTTTTGAAAACCTTATGCCCATACCTAACACCATGCCAAAATTCAAGGACTTGTCACCAAGTGCACGATTATAACGAATTGGGACCCAGCTATGAAGGTCATTTTTACTGTTCAAGGTCATTGAGGGGCGCGCCTTAGTGCGCGATTCTTCATCATTCGTGAGGATTTAAAAGAAAGGTGAAAATCTGAGCGCATACTATAGTATTGTATGTCGTTTTTCATGTTTTCGGAGGATTTGAAAAAAAAGTTATAGGCTATAGTCCATGGTCTCGGACGGCATACTTTATGTAGTATGTTGTTTTTCACCATTTCAGAGGTCATTTATACTGGTCAAGGTCATTATCTAGTCTCATGAAGGTCAATTTTACTGGTCAAGGTCATTTATACTGGTCAAGGTTGTTTATACTGGTCACGGTCATTTATACTGTTCAAGGTAATTTATACTGTTCAAGGTCATTCAGCAGTGCTTTTTAGTGAGCGATTCTTCATCATTGTTGAGGATTTGAAAGAAAGGTGACAATCACGGACTGTAGCGAAAGGCTACAGTCCGTGAGCTCGGAGGGCTTACTATATGTCTTTCACCATTTCGGAGGTCATTTATACTGGTCAAGATCATTGATACTGGTCAAGGTCATTTATACTGGTAAGGGTACTGGTGAAGGTCATTTATATGGTGAAGTTCATTTATATGGTGAAGTTCATTTATACTGGTCAAGGTCATTTATATGGTGAAGGTCTTTTTTACTGGTCAAGGTCATTTATATGGTCGAGGTCATTTATACTGGTCAAGGTCATTTATACTGTTCAAGGTAATTTGAACTGATGAAGGTCATTTACTAGTCTTATGAAGGTCATTTATACTGGTCAAGGTCATTTAGCGGCGCGCTTTAGTGCGCGATTCTTCATCATTGTTGCAGATTTGAAAGAAAGGTGAAAATCACGGATAAGCGAAAGGCTATAGTCCATTTATACTGGTCCAGGTCATTGATACTGGTAAAGGTCATTTATACTGGTCAAGGTCATTTATATGGTGAAGGTCATTTAGCCGCGCACTTTAGTCTATGGTCTCGGAGGGCATATGCGTATGTCTATTTTCACCATTTCGGAGTTCATTTATACTGTTCAAGGTAATTTATACTGCTGAAGGTCATTTACTAGTCTTATGAAGGTAATTTATACTGGTCATGGTAATTTAAACAGTTGAAGGTCATTTACTAGTCTTATTTATTATTGTTGAGGATTTGAAAGGTGAAAATCACGGAAAGTCTCTTGGAGGGCACCATTTTTTCACCATTTTGGAGGTCATTTATACTGGTGAAGGTCATTTATGAGTTTTATGAAGGTCATTTTTACTGGTCAAGATCCTTTATACTGGTCAAGGTCATTTATACTGGTGAAGGTCATTTACTAGTCTTATGAACGTCATTGTTACTGGTCAATGTCATCTTTACTGGTCACTTCACTGGTTACCCATCAAATCCAGAATCAACTTCAAAATTATTTTAAGGCGTTACATGGGCTGGCCCCACCCTACATCTCAGACCTTCTGCTTCCAAAACATAATGCAAGATCACTCCGGTCTTCAGACAAGGGCAGACACACAGACACACACACACACAAAGTGCAAAACATACTCTCTCCCCATGCCTTTGGCCTGGTGGAGACAATAAACCAAGTTTTGTGCTTCTGTGTTTTTCTTCTTTATATACCGTTATTAATTTCAATGAATGGACCTGTACAATAAAACAAAAACTATAAGGCACTGGTGTGGTACTTCTGGTTTACCGGAATGGGGTTCAACTCCCTGCAGTGCTCTGCTCAATTTGTTGTATTTATATGGTTCATTTTTATTTCCTGCTCATTGTGTTGCCTTTTCATAGATGATAATAACCCCCAGGTTCTTTACTGTGTTTGTACTGCCTACAGTTAGGTTACCATGTCTATCTATTTATTTCTATTCACTAGAACCAATTGATGATATCCACACGGCTGCCATCTTGCCAGCAAGGTGTTACCTATAGGTACAACTTCCCATAGACAGCCCATTCATCCAAACACAAAAGTCCTATTAATTGCAAATCATCTACAAGGAATTTCCTGACAGGGAGTAGCTGTCTACATGTCTACAGTGGATTTCTATTAAACAAATACATTGCAGATAGAGGATAATTCAAGCTTTCCGTACAGCTGCAATGTTGGTGAGTTTGACGTTATTTAATACGTTAGGACTGTTCTGTTTGGATGAATTGAGGCCTGTGTCATATAATCTGTTCAGGGAACATATCACAGGTTGTTTTCTAATCACTTGCTTTTCGATGTGTACATCATTTTATTTGAGGATTTAAACAGCAACTGTTCTCAGGTCAAATATTGATATGTGATTAATTTAAATGAATTAATTCATTACAAAGCCTCTAATTAGATATATTTTTAATCGAGTCCCAGGTCCCAGCCTTAGTCCAGAAAACCATATTTTCTTTTTATGAATAATCTCGATGTCATGAATTACAACCTTATCTGCCTGACCCAGTGGTGAACATATTGATATCCATGATACAGACAACATACATCAGTGGTTCCAAAAGTGGGGTCCGGGGACCCCCAGGGGTCCTTGAGGGAGTTCCCAGCTAAATAATACTTTGGAACCAAATGGACCCTTATGGGTCTGTAACTCTGAGAGTATATATGGTGGCCGGCGGGCAAGTACAGGTCTAGTGTCCATTTGGTCTCAGATTGATGTTGAACTTCAGCAAAACAAAATTCATGTTGTTCTTCAGAGCCAAAAAACCCCTCCTATAATGACATTCGCATATCTTCTATGAATGGAGCTGCATATCGAAAGAGTTGCACAGTATAAATATCTTGGTATTTGGATTGATGAGAGACTTACTTTTAAACACCATGTAGAGGTCCTTGCTCATAAATTGGGACAGAAAATTGCCTTTTTGTATAGAAATAAAGCCAGCTTTCCTGT
This sequence comes from Protomyctophum parallelum, assembly GCF_964188405.1. Classification (NCBI taxonomy): domain Eukaryota; kingdom Metazoa; phylum Chordata; class Actinopteri; order Myctophiformes; family Myctophidae; genus Protomyctophum; species Protomyctophum parallelum. The sequence continues at coordinate 22,426,068 of NC_139713.1, forward strand.
CATTAGCAGAAAGAGGGTAGGCCTAGTTGAGGCATGCAGTGTTCCTGTCTGTCTTGGATTATGGAGACATAATCTATAGACATGCTCTTAAATCCCTAGACTCTGTTTATCACTCATCGATTCGTTTTATTACGGGTGATGCTATTGTACTCACCATTGTATCTTATATAACAAGGTTGGATGGTCCTCCCTGACAGAGAGACGAGAACTGCATTGGCACCTGTTCTTGTATAAAGCCATGCTTGGAGATTGTTCTAAATACATCTCATCTTTTCTGAAGTGGGACTCTACCACACCCTACCACACCCGGTGATTCCCCCAAATTCAAGGTACCAAAAGTTAACTCTGAACTTGGTAGATCTGCCTTTAGCTTCTGTGGCCCTAATACATGGAATGACCTGCAAACGACATTAAAATTGACCACATTGGTACCCTTGAGTCGTTTTGAAACCTTGGTGAGGATACAGACTCCCACAATATGTAACTGTTTTTAGATCATTTTTAAATTTGTCTTTTTATTTGTAAACCTATATGTAATTCACATACCTTTTGGTAATTCACATACCTTCTTTTCCTGATCTTCTGATGTATTTATAGTTTTTCTCAGAATTAAATTAACATTGATTTTACAATATAAATTGGGGTCACAGATAGAAATGCCATTAAATGGGGGTCCGTAGCCTAATGCATGTCAAACTGGGGGTCCTTGAAATGAAACGGGTTGAGAATCACTGCTAGATCCGTAAAAATCTCTTATGGGGGTCCCTGACATTATCTCTTCAAATGAGGGTCTGCGGGCCTGGTGGAGACGGCCTGGTGGAGACAATAACAGGTCTAAAGGATAACAGCAGGCACAAGTATAGGCCATACATGGCCTACCTGTGTGCAAGGCGCAAGTTGGAATCTCCACAGAGTGCATTTCTAGTTACTTCAATGTTTCTGGATAAAATACATGTGGTATCGTTAACCTGCACTTAAAGTCCCTCAAGGCTGTATATTAGGTCCACTAGTATTTCCCCCTACACCAAATCTCTTCGTCAAAAAATATCCCATCTACAAGCTAGCTTGCAGATCCATAATGTTCACCAAATGGGTTCAAGTGCCTCATTTCTACTTATATGAGTATATGTAATATTAGTTGTCCACTAAACTCCTCAAAAAATATTTCTCCCCTTCAATAATACCTATTGGCATTGTATTTTCTATTGTTATTGTTGATTAGTCACCTTCACAATGAGGTATAACTTGTAAGGATCATGCAATCGTCGAATGAGCAACAGCTAAACGTGTGGGTAGTACCCCCCAACATTTGCCAAAACCTCCAATATGCTTCTGTTAGTATTCACTCTCGTTTTGAGTGACCTGCTAACAGGTGGGTGACTGCCACTTAAGCATGAGTCCTGCAACTTCGACACGCTCATCGTGTTTTCTGCACTTTCGGTGCCTTCAGCCCATTTCCACTGAAACCGTGTCCATGCCGTTCTGTCAGCCAGGTCATCTCTCTATGATACAAGCAACACTCTGGCTTTGTAGGGTTCACATACCGCTGGTCAGACCACCATACAAACATTTGCCAATTGTCATTTTATTCTGGTTTTGAGTGACCTGCCAGGTGTGTGCACACTTGCCCTAATGCACAGGCCTTGTGATAATGAAGGGACAAACGTGGCATCTTTCCACGTGGGCTGTGTTTCTTCTTGGAGCATACACAAACTCAACAAATTTACCCCCATGCTCAGGTGGCAGTCACAGTCACACACCTGTGCTGCCAGCAGGTGCGTGCTGGCAGGTCGCTCAAAACGAGAGTGATTACCAACAGAAGCATATTGGTCGATCTATCAAGCTATCGATCTAATATACCGTATATATTTATTTGAGTATAAATGTAAGCATTATTCTCCTGCATTCACCTGTTTAATAATAATTAAATGACCATCGCAATTTCTCTAAACAAATCTAAGAAATTCCATAAATAAATAAAAGCTTTTAAGAAGTAGTGAAAATGGCAGATCTCAAGCTAGCTTGAAGATGAGCTATATTCACTATAGTTTGAGTCCCAGGGAGACATCTTATTTCAGTTTTGGGTCTCGAGCTAAACGGTTTGTGGAAATAGCACAAGTAGACGATCCACTGTATAATGATTATGCATGTGCATGCATGCACAGAATCATACAGACGGTTTGCTCTGACACAGATGTCTGCCAGGAGCAAAAAGGGCCAATGTGTCAGTCTAAATATGAATATTGATGTACAGAAGATAAAATGCATTATTATGCTAAGACCATGCTGTTCTTTCTACTGACAGATTCATGGTGGAGACGACCTTACACAAACAATACGTTCAACCCCTCCTTTTAGATGCCTGTTGGAGCCTCTACAGCGGTGCCTGTTGGGCACTGGCCTACTTGGAACGATGCAAGTTGGAAATGAATGCCCCATTGGATATTATGTCTGTGTCCCTTTTATGCCCATAAATGGAGTTTTTGTCAGGCATGCCCAAATGAGTCTATGCAGATGTCAGAATGATGTCAGAACAGGCCAGCTCCATATATGGACCCTGGGCAGGGGCCCTGTCCAGAGCCCGGGCAGAGGCCTTTTTGGGGCGGTTCTGGACAACCGTGGGTCCGACCCACTCGACACCGGGGACTGCACTCCCTGTGGGGGTGTGGAACGGGTGTGTCAAATTTGAAGTCAGTGGGGCAAACGGTTCTCGAGTTAAGTGGATTACAACAGTACACAACCCGACAGACAGAGAGAGACTTGGTGCATTTAAAGATAGATAGATATACCGATATTTTGTCCACACATCGGTATCAGCTGATATTTGCCAGTATCGTTAAATGTCGTATCATTAAATAAAGTTGACATTCATCGATGGCAGTGTCTGTTGTTGGGAAGCATCAATTCTGTGCTGGCTGTGTTTAGTGTGTTGTTATCTGAAGCCTGCCAATTTTCTTAACACAAATCTTCTGTTAAGGGGTCACTGGCACAAACATCTTCATCTGCTGCCAAATACATTTAGGAGGTACTTGACATAACACACTGTCTTATAGAATCAGAATCATCTTTATCGTCACATTGTCACATTTTGCCAAGAAAACAAAGAAAGGGAAGAAGCTGGAGTTTAGGAGATCAAGGCAAGAAAGAAACACTTGAAGCTCGTTTTCAAGGTGCAGGACGTTATTCAAGGTGCAACATTGTTCAAGGTGCATATAGACCACCGGTCTTTCAAGAAGAGGTAGAGTCCAAGTAAACTAGTCTCATGCTGTGTGTGTGTGTGTGTGTGTGTGTGTGTGTAATCTGTGTCTCTGATGTCCTGGTATAGTGGGCACACTGGGCAGGTGGTTAGAAATTCATGGACTACAGTACTGTTGATCAACAAACACACAGGTAGAATATGAAATGCTATATCTGACAGAGAGGGGGTGAGAGATGATTGAATTCTGTACAGACACTGTTGAAATGCAGCTGGGTTCTTCTGTTTGTCTCCGCCTTGATATTATCCTGCATACCGCGTTGCCGTCGGGCAGAAACCTCGTACATTTTATGTTTCTTTGTGTGCTTTTTTTGCGTAAATTGACTAACCTGCTGCTACAGTGATGCACAAAAGTAGCAAAGATATCCGATCTACAAGCTCAATACGCAGCACAATGCAATGCGTTTTGGACATGTAGATCTGCTATTCTTTTTGCTATTTTTCAAAGAGTAGCCGTTTTGGAGATATGAGGTTTCCACCTGACAGCAACCTTTAGAAAACATCAGATGACTGACAAGTCGTCTCTGATATGTGTGATGGTGGTATGTACTGTACTGTGTGCGTGCGTGCGTGCGTGCATGCGTGCGTGCCTGTAACCTATAAGTATTGCCAATTTTTTTGTACTTTTACTTCTACTCCACTACAGGCAAATATTGCACTTTTACTCCACTACAATTATTATTATTATTATGGCCATTTACAAATAGCAGATCTACATGCTCACAATGCATCACGTGAAGATTATTCATTTGACAAAGACATTCTGCAGATTGAGTACTTTCTACTTTTGGTACTTAAAGTTCATTTTTATTCCAATACTTTTGCACTTTTACTCAAGTACATTAATTCCAGACTTTTACTTTGACTAAATACTAGAGTATTTCCACATTGCATTATTGATACTTTTACTTAAGTAAAGAATGTCAGTACGTTTTCCACCACCAACTGACGTACAGGTGTTTATGTGACGTCCCTAATGACGACACACTGGAAAAGGATTGAACGTTTGGAGTTAATGATGAGCTTGCAACACCTCTCCGAGCTAAGGCCCTTCGCTCACTGTCATTCCTGTCTGACTTTTATGATTTCCAATTTGTGTGTCGACTCGTTGCTGTCGGGTGGAGACCTCGTACGTCCAAAGATAGCAAAAATGGCTGACCTACTGTACAAGCTCAAAACGTGTCGTGCCGCGACTCGTTTGAGCTTGTAGATCTGCTGTTTTTTGCCACTTTTGTGTGACATTGTAGAGTGACGAAGTAGGGCATTCAAAATATGGAGAGTAGACATGAGGTTTCTGCCAGCCAGCAACAGAACTTTATGTGATAATGGAATCAGTGGCAGGTTTGTCTAACTTCTCTTAGCTTCATGCGGCATGCCACATCATTTTTAACTTCTTCCTTATCATTAATATTCATCACCATGATCTCCCCTGATATTGCCTTCATTTTCTGTATCTTATACTCTTGTTTTTAGAGCCCACTCGGGCTTCTCTCAGCATGTATTATTCACCACATTCAACCTGGCGTCCATATTTTGGGCTAAATTAATTTGATTCCACTGCCTTAGAGATACGTGCATGAACAAATAAGAGAGAAATAATCTTTTCTAGGTAAGCAAGTGGAACACGAACATATAGTCTAGCAGTACACAAACCATCCATCTCACTGTGCTTGTCACATTTAGGCTATATTGATAATGTACTGCTTCTTCAAAGACATTCTGGTTGGGTTGGAGTTGCATTCCGACGCACCGCCATTCCAACTTCCGTGTGCGGTTAAGGTTATTGACCTAACACTGTTACTTTTCTTCTTTCTTTCTCTTCTGCATGGTAATTGTATCTGTTATGTTTACTTATTTTGTCGTATGCATCCTAATGTCATTGTGTAGCTGTAGCCTATAATTGTGTTTCCTTATTTGCTTGTGTAAAGCACAGTGAATCGGCCCCGTTGTTGAAATGTGCTCCTGAGATATAATTGCATTGCCTTACCATTGAATGACAAGAAAATCATATAGTGTACTGTACAAGTGTATATCACTGGTATGATATTCAGCTTGGCCAGTCATCAGATCAATAACCTCATAATGATGCCCTTTGAGGTTTTCCCATATAGATTTGGTGCTTACAGTATAGTTTCATAGCTCTCTTATTCAACTCTGTCATCATGATGCTTCTGAAAGCCTGACCTGCAAACCAAAGGCAGCAACTTGAACGTAGATAAGGTGAACTGCTAATGCCTGTAAATATCCAATCTGCAAACTCACAATGCGGCGCAGATGCGACGCATTGTGAGCGTGGAGATCGGCTGTTTTCGTTCCCACACAGCTTCCTGAGCAGAATGTCAACCGATCTCTACCTGCTGCAACTCCCCTGTCGTTTCCACCCTGTTACATCAGCAACTCTCTATGTCTAGGATAAAAAGCCAGAAAGGAGGGGAGACTGCTGCCATTTGAGCATGCAAAATTAATGAATGTAAACTTTTTGAATGTTGAGTTGTTTGTTTCTCTCTCTCTCTCTCTCTCTCTCTCTCTCTCTCTCTCTCTCTCTCTGTGTGTGTGTGTGTGTGTGTGTGTGTGTGTGTGTGTGTGTGTGTCATCAGAAGGTCACCAGTTTGGCTCCAGGTCTAAGCACCTTTAGTGGAATTATAAACCCCTTATCAAACATATGCTCTCTCTACATAACAAAACACACAGACAGACATGGATCACATACTGTACAACTGTTCTTATACACACACCCCGGCGTGCGCGCGGCAGCGCACGCGCGCGCGCACACACACACACACACACACACACACACACACACACACACACAAGCACCTGGTTTCTCTCCACACAGTCCACACATACTCCATACTGAGTATACGTTATCATTATATTTCAACAATGTGAAGACCCCGCCATAAGTTATCATTACCTTCCAAGCAAAAGGATGTGCTCTTTGAGGAGCCTCTTCCTCACAGACACAACGTTTTATTTGTCCTAATTTTGGCTTACTGCGGCTGACAAGTGTGATGTCCTCTTATACACGCGCCAGCTGAGAGGGAGAGAAAGTGCTGACACGGACACTTGTCCCATGAATTCTGTGCCGCCGCGAGAATCTGCTGACACCACCGACTGTCTCAGGAAGAAATCTCAACAAAGGAGTGAAATGAAATGCCAACAACTTCTTCTCGTGCTTCCTGGAGCTACACAGTACAGCCCTAATATTTCACAACGGCTTATCTCCAATATCTTTTTATTGATCAGTCTGACCCCAGGTACAGCACCCCCTGCGACGTTGCTGATGAAGCACTGTGGTGAGACGAGCGTCACATCCATGCAGGAGATGTTTTTATCAGCTTTGCAGAGGTGATCATGTATCAGGCAGCTCATACTTCAACACTTTTTGACCATTGGCTATCCTTAAGCCAATGGGGAGACTTTCCCCCCCTGACTCACAATTTCACAAAGACTGGGCGGACGTTTACCCACAGCCTGGGAGGGCAACAAAAGAAGCGGGATGCACGCACGCACGCACGCACGCACGCACGCACGCACGCACGCACGCACACAACTCACACACACACACACACACACACACACACACACACACACACACACACACACACACACACACACACACACTTGCTGCAAGCGTTTCTGCCTTTATTCAAATTCTGTACTGTATCAGGAAACAGGGATTGGGAGACAGGAAGTGACACCTAGCAAAAGCCGCTAAACTACTAGGCCACCTGTGACCCAACTTCAGGTGACTTTGATGAGTTACAGGTCGCAACTCCTTGCAACAAAACCATTTTAAGGACATGTCACACCAATACAACTCCTTGCAACAAAACTGTTTTAAGGACATGTCACACCAATACAACTCCTTGCAACAAAACTGTTTTAAGGACATCTCACAATGCAACTCCTTGCAACAAAACTGTTTTTTAAGGACATGTCACATAAAACTTCTATTGAAAGTGTGGCTTTTCTGTGTTTAAGCAGCAAGATAGTTTTCCCATTTGAGAAATAATTTGTCAATAATTAATTTGGCACAACATTCAAATGAACAAAGACACTTGTATACCAAGATGTTTTAGGGGACTGTGCCTGTTGTGACACATATTCTTCATGCTTTTTTTTATTATTATTACTGAAATGAAGGTACTTGTTGGCTGTTAAATTATAGTGTTGGTGGAGAAATGCAGAGTGACCTTGGAGAGACTGCAGCATCTTGAGAAATAATGTTGTTGGTGCATCAGAAATATCCCCTTCAAGTACCCTCTTTAGGCTCTTTTACTGTAGGGCAGCACGTTACAAATTCATTCAGTGGTATTCCCACAGTCCCTATCCTGGCACTTACTGTGAGCTTAGAAGGCTGTAATGAAACAGAATCATTGGGAAAGGTCTCATCTTCCAAGACAAAGCCCTCAGAGGCTTGTGGAGAGGTTTGGTATCTGGGACAGTATGCTAGTCATCCTACTTAAACATAACTATAGGCCTATAATGCTGTAAATGTAAGGCAGGATAAGATTTAGTTATTTTTTACATTTGTATGCAGAGCAGAACTGATTTGTCCTGTTTTAAGTTGTTGATGAACCGTGTGGGTTAGGGTGCTAATAATTCATCCCCAAGACATGTTTTTTCGTTGTTTGTGTGGTGGGACTGGGTCAGCCATGTTCCCACCTAATGGTGGGGACATTTCACCTCAAAGTTTGACGTTGTCACGTTAATCAAGGGGATGAAATGCGGTACTTTAGCACTAATTAAGATGTCAGCCCTGTGTAGTAGAAGTAGAACACTTCTAACGATGTACTGCAGCTGGCAAGAGACATTTTTGAAGATTGAGGAAAGGAAGAAAGGGGGACTGAGAAGGTTGTGATTGCTGGCTACACGTGTCTGTGGCTTGTTTTTGTCTCTTTCCTTCCACCCTAAACACTCCCTGTCTTACTTGAGGTGCTTTTTAAGGGAGGCTGACAGCAAAATGGATTAAATGGGGTTTGCTGACGGAACACATATCAAATCTGCGGGCATGCAATTGTGGGCTGCGGCATTTGCAAGGCTTATGACTTCTGCTGAGCCCGTGGATCCATCATGCCTTCCTCTCCTCCTCCTTGCATCTCAGACATGGAGGGAGAATGGAGGAGGGGGGAGGGAGGGACCGGGAGAGAGTGCTCTTGATCACCTAGCTGCTTTGTCTGAAGTGAGTCACCTTGCAAACATATGAATAGTAAATGCAGGGAAGGTAATCTGGTGGCCACACTGGTGCGTCCTCCATGTTTGCCCCTCCAGTTAGTTACTATACTGCCCTGGCCCTGGCATCTCGAATGCACAATGCTATGCAGATATTTTTCATCCCCTGCACTCCCTCTGTATCTCCTCTTTCTTTGTCTGCCGGCTCTCCACCTCCTGTCCATCTCTCTCCCTCTTCCATTTGTTCCTTCCTCCTGTATGCCTTTTCTGCTCCCTTGTTCCCTCGTGTCTCTCTCTCTCTCTCTCTCTCTCAGACATCAGGGTGTATTCCCCCCCACCCCCCACCCCCCCCGGCAGGATGCATGACAGGGGAGCAGGTGGAACGGAGAGCAAATGACAAATCTCTCCCTGCGTCCCTCCCTCCATCTCTCTCTCTCTCTCTCTCTCTCTCTCTCTCTCTCTCTCTCTCTCCATCTCCCCCAGTGTCCTGCCAGAGGCCCTCCAGCCCTCCTCCCTCTCACCACCACCTTTCCATCCTATCTGGCCACATTGATATTCAAATGTACCCCGGCAGTGTTCCACCCTCTCCCACCACAAAGGCCTCGCTACAATAACCCTACCCAGAGAGAGAGAGAGAGAGAGAGAGAGAGAGAGAGAGAGAGAGAGAGAGATAGAAGGTGACATATGTCTGATATGTCACATGAAATGGCAGATCACCTCTGTGCTCCATATTTGTGAAAGTAGCGTGCGTATATTTGTCCCAGTGGGTTGATGGTCTACAAGGTCTTTGTGTAACTAATAAGAAGACTCAGAATGAGGCTAAAAGGATGTTTCCGCTTCAGAAATGCTCAGTCCTGCTCATTGTCTCAAACCTCTGTTTTGTGTGTATGTGTGTACGCATAATGCATTGTGTCTGTCTGTGTATGCATCCATGCCTTTGTGTGTGTGTGTGTGTGTGTGTGTGTGTGTGTGTGTGTGTGTGTGTGTGTGTGTGTGTGTGTGTGTGTGTGTGTGTGTGGGAGGGGGGGGGGTCTGCATGAACTCCAAACATAGAGAAAGGCTACTATCAAAGAAAGAAGAGACTGTATATTATTGTTATTGACAGGGTCCCCCATGGCAGCCTGGTGGAGCCAATGTCTCACAACTGGCCATGAGCTATCATTATCTTTGCCTTCTCCCTCTCTGATGAATCTGCCCCAGCTCCTGGGTTGAGGAGCTGGGCTTTATTTAATGGGCTCTTTCAGCCGTGGTCTGCTCTGCGGAAGCCTCTTACAAACCCATTTAAAGCAGGGTCTATGGATTTCATGGCTCCCCGGGCGCTCTCTCCCTCTTTCAATAAGGTGAAGTCCAAGGCTTTATCCATCCGTCAATGGGCCAGGGGAACAGTGGATGCAGCACTTTTTAATCCCAGCGACGCCACTGTCCACTGTATGCTTGGCTGTTCCCTGATAGGACGGTCCTCTCACCTGGGGACTTTTTAGTTCCTGTGGCAGAGCGGATTTATTGTTACAGGGACAGGGATAAGGATTGGCCACCTTGGACAGTGCGAGAGACATAGAGGGAGAGATGGAGGAATAGAGAGGCAGGAGGTTCTTCAGAGTTACAGGTTCTTCAGAAAACAGGTACCTACGGTTCTTCAGAAAATGGATTACGCAAGCACAAACTTATTTAGGCAGCATGCACATCAAATTATTGCATTCATCATCTCTCTGTAGTCAATCAATCGGCTGCTATTGATCAGGAATATTGACTCAAACCGTAGATTGAATGATGATCTACTACTGCATTGTGTGACCTTGGAGTGTCAATTTCCCCCCAAAATATCCTGATTTTAGAGTACATTATCACCCTGGTGTCCCTATTTCAGGCATGTGACTGTCATTATTATAGCGGAGAAAGGAAGATAAATCTCAAAGTTTTCCACATAAAAAAATGTTTCAAGCTATTGTCGTAATAGCTGAATTATATAATAGGACTTAAGTGGTTAACATAAAATACTTTTAATTCATATTCTAATTTGTGACTTGATTAATAGGTCATCTCTTTATTCAAATGAAATACACTAGGAGAGGTTAAGCCAGCTTATCCAGAATTTAGCAGCACTATTTAAGCTCAGGAACCGGAGAAGACATTACATCAATTGCGTATTTCTTCCATTTGCCTCGGCAGTGATCTGCTCATGAGCATTGTGAGGGTATGACATTGGTATCAACAGGCCAGGCCAGGTCAGGCCAGGCAAGGCAAGGCAAGGCAAGGCAAGGCAAGGCAAGGCAAGGCAAGTTAAGGCAAGTTAAGGCAAGTTAAGGCAAGGCAAGGCAAGTTAAGGCAAGTTAAGGCAAGGCAAGGCAAGTTAAGGCAAGGCAAGTTAAGGCAAGTTAAGGCAAGGCAAGTTAAGGCAAGGCAAGGCAAGTTAAGGCAAGTTAAGGCAAGGCAAGTTAAGGCAAGGCAAGGCAAGGCAAGGCAAGGCAAGTTAAGGCAAGTTAAGGCAAGGCAAGTTAAGGCAAGTTAAGGCAAGGCAAGTTAAGGCAAGGCAAGGCAAGTTAAGGCAAGTTAAGGCAAGGCAAGGCAAGTTAAGGCAAGGCAAGGCAATTTTATTTATATAGCACCTTCATACACAAGGCAATTCAAAGTGCTTTACAGAATAAAACAAATACAGAGTGCAACAGTGCACTTCAAAAATGAATATATAGACACAATTAAATATTGTAAGATAAAGGAGCATACAAATTAGAACAAATACTCCCACCTTTGATTAAAAGGCCAGGCAAGTCCTAGTAGCTGTTATTAAACATCATTAGGATAGGCAATGTTAAATAAATATGTTTTTACATTTGACTTTGACTATTTTTGATTTTCCGTTTGATGATGCAATAAGCAATGGGAAACTGGGAAGTAAAAGGAAAAGATCATCTACAAACATACACATGCAAAACAATATTCTACTGCATATGATCATGTGGTCAGTTGTCTTATTGATAGAATTATGTGAATCCTTAAATGAAATAACAATCAGAATATTGTACATTCAATTTGAGCTCAACCACATGAACCTGATCTCTGCATAATGTGTCGTCCAGCAAAGAAAATACCAGTCTGCAAGCTCACAGTTGTGAACTTGAGTTGCAGAGCTTTGCAGTTTTCACCCATGTGGACTCAGTTGCAGGCAGTGGTGGAAAAAGTACTCACATTTTTGACTGCAATGTAGAAATACTCAAGTAAAAGCCTGGAATTTAAAATGTACTTGAGTAAAAAGTACAAAAGTATTGGCATCAAAATGTAACCTATTTAAGGGATTGTGACATTTTCTTTGTTTTCTGAGCTCAATTGCACCCAAAAACCTGAACTTTTTAACATTCAGTAGATTCTGTGGTCTGGGGTTTTCACAGTTTTGCCTGTTTTCATTGCAGATCAAAAGGCTTCACAGACACAGAGAAAATCCCAAGCCACAGAAAATCCACTGAATGTTCAATGTTCAGGTTGTTTGGGTGTAATTGAGGTCATAAAACCTAAAAGAAAAATGAAAGTTAATGTCATGAAACCTTTAACGTACCACAAGGAAAAGTACCACAAGGAAAAGTACAGTAGTCATTATGCAGAATGTCCCATTTCGAGTTTTCAAATGTAGAAACATCTTTTTAAAATAGCAGATAGATAGATAGATAGATTCTTTATTTCTGTGTCATGCACCAAAGGCGCCCAGCCCACATGGACTTACAGGACACACCATAACATTGCTTCAATATTGCATTGTGTAAAAGAAACATTTTTACACAAACAAAACATTCTGCCTTATTTCCCACGATTTGCATAAAAAGTCTGCCAAAGCAAAAATACCCCTCCCAAAACAAAACTCCAGCTTCTCATAGTCCTCCAACCAGAAAAAGCCAGCACAGATGGTTGTCATCTTACGAAACAATACATGTCTTAACTCTTCATATAAAGGGCAGTAAAACAAAAAATGAATTTCATTTTCAATTTCTTTCAAATCACACACTAGACACACTCTGTCCTCCTCAGGAGTACCAATGAATCTACCCGTTTCTAAAGCTAATCCCAGAATGCAGATCTACAAACTGACAATGCGGCCCATCGCAACGCAGATCTACAAGCGCATTGTGAGCTTGTAGATCAGCTATCTTCAAATGACCGAAATGTGTAGGGTTGAAGAGGTTACTGTCACGGTCCGTGACATGTGTTATGTTTTGCTAGTGTTCTTGTTCTTAGTTTTGGTTTTACTTTACACTTGTGTGCTTTTATTTTGCTGTCTGTTAGTGTTTCCTGTGTTGCTCATGTTACCTGTGTTGTCTCACCACCAGTACTCTGATTACCCCAGTGTTTCCACCCTGTCTTGTTAGTCTTTTTAGCCAATCATTGTGATAATTACCTGTGTCTTTGTGTATTTATACTCCCCTGGTTTTGTCTTTTCCCTTGTCAGATATGTCACTTGTGTTTGCTCCTAGTGAATTCCCAGGTTATTTCTAGTTCATGTTTGCCTCGTGTTCCTGCTGTTTTTGGATTTTGGTAATAAACCTTCTGCAATTCCACTACTTTGCCTCTCTGCCTCTGTCCTGCACTTGGGTCCACCATGGCTGAGCTGCCTTTTTCTGCCAAGGATTTTGGTATTGCTAAGGACACCTTTAATGAAGATCCTCAGTTCCTTCACCAACTGGCTATTTATTGGAGGCGGGATCCAGTGTTTGCCCAGTATATGGGGTTTTTCAAATGGGAGAGTCGGGGAGCCATTTTTCCCCGGCTGCCTCCTCAGGAGGAAGTCCCATCGGCCTCCCCTGTTCTCCAGCCCAGCTCTCTGCCGCCCAGCCTGCCTGGCTCTCCGCTGCCCAGCCTGCCTGGCTCTCCGCTGCCCAGCCTGCCTGGCTCTCTGCTGCCCGGCTCTCCGCCGCCCAGCCTGCCTGGCTCTCCGCTGCCCAACCTGCCCAGCACTCCTCTGCCTGCAGCCCCGTCTCCTCTGCCTGCAGCCCCGGCTCCTCTGCCTGCAGCCCTGGCTCCTCTGCCTGCAGCCCTGGCTCCTCTGCCTGCAGCCCTGGCTCCTCTGCCTGCAGCCCCGGCTCCTCTGCCTGTAGCCCCAGCTCCTATGCCTGCAGCCCTGCCTACCGTGCCTGCAGCCCTGCCTCCCGTACAGCTTCCAAGGTCCTCCGCCTCGTCCCGGCCTCCAGGCCGACCTCCGGACGGTGCCCCCCCCTCTCCCGGCCTCCAAGCCGACCTCCGGACGGTGCCCCCCCCTCTCGTCCCGGCCTCCGGGTCGACCTCCGGACGGTGCCCCCCTCTCGTCCCGGCCTCCAGGCCGACCTCCGGACGGTGCCCCCCTCTCGTCCCGGCCTCCGGGTCGACCTCCAGACGGTGCCCCCCTCTCGTCCCAGCCTCCAGGCCGACCTCCGGACGGTGCCCCCCTCTCGTCCCGGCCTCCGGGTCGACCTCCGGACGGTGCCCCCCTCTCGTCCCGGCCTCCAGGCCGACCTCCGGAAATCCCCTTCTTAGCCCTGGTCTATCCTCCAGGCCCTCCCCCTGAGGTTACCCCCGCCTCTGTCCATTATCCAGGCTGGCCCCCTGACGTCACCTGGTCTGCCCCTCATGTTTTGTAATTATTATCAAATTCTACAAAGTAATTAGTAACTAATGTTTTCAAATGAATACATTGTTGTAAAAACCACTATTTGGATCTGAGATGTAGTGTAGTGGAGCAAAAGTAATAGTATTGGAAATACTCAAGTAAAATACAAATACAGATATTTTACTCTTCACCACTGTATAGTGTATATTGGTGGGGGTACCACCTGTATAGTGTATATTGGTGGGGGTACCACCTGTATAGTGTATATTGGTGGGGGTACCACCTGTATAGTGTATATTGGTGGGGGTACCACCTGTATAGTGTATATTGGTGGGGGTACCACCTGTGAATTCAGATGCAGCTAAACGGGTTCCGTTTTTTTTATTTTTATTAAATGCTGACAATTAACTGGACAGCAATTAGGTCGTATTAATTCATTGATTTATTAACAGTTTGCAAAAAGTACGATTCTACAGGATAACACAAAAAGCCCTGTGAGCTTGTTTCCATTGTGGTCTTATGTATTCAATTCATCAATACATTTAAAGTAAGTAAAATAACAAACAAGAAATCATCGACAATAAAGGTATGTACTGGGGGGGGGGGTCATTTCTAGAAGACCAGTTGCAAATTGCAGACAGGTGAGGTGCTCTTTGATAGCGGTTTTGAAGGAGGGTAAGAAGTCACACTTTTTGATGCATTCCTCATTTTGGTAGCTAACATAGAACGACTTTAACCCCGTGAGTGTGCTGAATCTGGGTTGAATGATATCAGTGGAGCTCCCTCTGACTGCGTCTGGTGTTGCCTGCACGATGTGTCTCTCACGTTATTGTTGTAGTAGTTTGACAGGTACATGCTTGACTTGACTTAAGCCCTTTGCTCCACATGGTGCCTATAGGCCGTTGACAAATGTCCTCCATATATTACTCAGCTTTTAGCGGTTCTTTCGAGATCTCTCCAGTTGAGCCCATGCACTCTCTGACATTTCTGCCTCGACACTTTGTCTCCTAGCTAGCCTGTTCCTGGGGCGACCATGTTTCCTTTTTCCTTCAGGGTTCCATTTTAGCCAGGGCTTGTCTGAGGGTGTGGCCAATCCAACTCCACTTTGTCTTTCGGATTTGTAGAGAAGCTTGCAGCTGCCAGCTGGTCACGTGATCAGTTCTGCAGCCAGACACTCATGGATTTGTAAGTCAATGGGATCCTGGGTTGTTCTTTTCAACAAGTGTAAACAAGTGTGCAGAGGTTTCTTCCTTTTCCTCTTTTGCACAGGTCCACAATTCCACATTGATTACTTTGTCTCTCCACCAGATGTGTAGGATTCTCCTGAGGCGAGTGTTGATAAACATTTGCAGCCTGTCTGAGATATGGCTGAATTAGTGATAGAATTAGTAATAGCGGGGAAACATAGGAAGTGGATTTTATGAGCTCTCCCAGCCTGTTGAGAGGAGCTCTCCTGCCACCTGTGTGGCGAGATGCCTCATTGTGCTGGAGTGGTGTGTTCACACCCACAGCAATCTCTGACTGAAGCTGGACAAGCGCCAAAGCTCAGACCCTGAGTGGTTTAAAAAATTACAGATTACCAGTATAACTTGTCTCAGATATGAGAGAGCCCACACACAGAATGTTTCTATTAATGTAAATAATAATAATAATAATAACTTCGTACTGGAGACAGCCATGTACACAGGTATGTCGGACACAGTCTGAGTTCTATACTCCCCTTCAATGCCAGCCACGCATGGGCCGTAAACAGGTGTATGGGCACCTGCCAATCTGGAATACCCCACACAGAGATTACAACCCCCTGGGCACTGCAATCTAACACTGCACTGCAACACACTCCAGATTCAGAGTGACCTCCCCTTAGAGCACAACACACCAATATTGCACTACAAGCTAAATCACTCTCCACCGCGCAAACATACGTGTACTATAATTGTACACATGCAGCCTCATCTGAGGATAGAACTATCTAGTTCCCTCAGCTGCTTTCCACAATCCTGTGCTATCGCTCTTCCCTGCTCTTTGAAAAACATTTAACATAAACCACACAAACTGACAAATGATTTTGTTTTCGCTGTTGTCTCTCTTACTCTTCTGATAATAGAGGGCACCACAAATGCAAAAAGTTGAACATGTAATTTCCTTCAATGATTCGCCATGCAGCTCCTTGCAACATGCAACTAATTGCAACTACTGGTGCTACTTGGTGTGGTTGACCTTAAAACTGTTTTGTTGCAAGGAGTTGTGACTAATTTCATTGGTCCAACACACACACACACACACACACACAATTAAAACTGACCCTGTCACAATTTCATGGTCTTATTTAAGTTCACTCTTCCATGTTTATATATGGCTTATTGTGCATATTATTCTTATTGCTTATTGCCTTCCTGCTTGGTCCAAGCCTTATCGCTGCGATTTCTTTCTAGTTTTATTCTTATTTATATTTTAATTTATTATAATAATGCAAGTCAATTTGGCTCAATTCAGAGCGAGCTACAACTGAATCTTTCATTTTGAGTCATACAGTACGTCATAGATAGATACATCCTAGAAGACTGATGTTACAAGCTGTCCAAATGAAGTCCGAGACCCACGCCATTATTATACCCTGTCTTGTCTTTTTTCACTGTAATATTTATAATGGAGATCAATGGGGCTTTGGACACACTGTGACCTTGGCACTTACGTAACTTCACAGATGACTGATGTCACAGGTGACTTGAGAGTCATGGCAATCAGTGTCAAACTGCCTGTAATTGGCTTCCAAGATCTGCAGGAGGGCCCTATTTACAATAACAAAAAGCTGCAGCTTCCTCAGGCAACCAATGACTTCCACTCCAGTATCCTACATGAGATGCGTGGTGGTGCATGATACTGTAAACTGTATGCGAGAGATATCTTAAAACCACCAAATCACTTTCAAATAGCTCTTTAACCATTCGCACCGTTTCATGGTATTCCAAATCCTGTTCTCACTTTGTTATATTATCTTCTGATAAGTTCTGCATGCGTGTGAGTGATGTGTCCATGTGGCTGGCTGCATGTGACAGAGAAACAGAGAGAGACAGATGGAATATATAAATTCCACTCGAGACAGGTACATCAGGGAGTAAAAGAAAACATATTGCATAATTCAACTTGTACAGTAGACGTGGATACGGTTTGCCCATGAATAGGCAGTGGGCACACTAGCAGGACAATGGTTCACATCTAAAATGTGTTCTCCTATCATCCTTTTCCTCTTCTGACTTCTCATAAATGTGTACTACTATACTATCCCAGTATGCAGTATCCCACTCAGGAGTCCATAGTGCCTAATACCCATGGAAACACTTTAATGGGGCACTTTGAGCTTTTAAACACCACAGCCACTGTGTAAATTACTTACAAACTAAAATGGGGCTTTGGGGCTATGGTGCTGGCGTTTAACTGACTGGACAGTAGTCCACGGGCCAATAGCTCCAGAGGCCGGGTTGTTTGTGTGTGTGTGTGTGTGTGTGTGTGTGTGTGTGTGTGTGTGTGTAGAAATATTGGCTACAAAACTTTACACGCTGCTGTTGAGGGGATACTGGAAAATGCAAATGAGCTGGACCTGTTTTTCAACAGGTTTGCCCACAACAATCTCATCAGGGCAGCCTGATGGGTCCCAACTCCCCACTATCTCGCTCCAGTGGCCCCATTCACAAACAACACACCCCCTGGCCCCCCACCCCCAAGGACCTGTGCCCCTTTATCCTCACCTATCTTATGCCGGACCCAGCCCCCTAGGAGGCAGCAGCAGATTTTTGTACTTTTTCTGGTTTGTGTCTATGAAGTCAACACTATAGTCTAATAGCCCCCCCCCCAACCCATCTCTAAAAACAAGCCAAGTCTTGCTAGAGAAATAAAGCCAAATCTCCTCTCGAAAAACAAGCCAAAACAAGCCCAGTAATAGAGGGTATGCACATGCATAAAGTGAATGGCAAATCGAATGGCAAAGTGGGTGGAAAAGTGAGTTTAACGTTGTTTAGTGTCATTTAATCGAATCAGATAGGACTTTTCTGTTTGGATGTATGTATGGGTTATAATATGATATATGGTATGATATATAATATTCAAAATTCTGAATCACGGCACTCCATCTTTAAGCGTAACACTGTGATGGCCTAGGAGATGGTGATGGAGCCCAAAGCCCAGCACCGTCCGGGGGGAACAGGTGATTGTGGTGGACACCTACAGGTTCCTGGGGGTGCATGAACAATAAATACAACTCTGAGGACGTCTATAAGAAGCCTTTCTTCTTGATGAGGCTCAGGTCATTCAATGTGTGCAACAGCAGATAGCAGATAGTCGTAGTGGCTCAGGCCGTAGAGTGCGGGAATTGGAAGGTTCCCGGTTCGATCCCTGGCTATACTGGGTTAGTGTCCTCGAGTAAGACACCGAACACCTGCTCCTGATGTGCAGGTTGGTTGGTTGCCTTGCATGGTTTCCCCCACCATCGATGTGTGGAGAGGATGAGAAGGCTGGTTGCTATTCTGAGCCTGATGTGCTCCTCATTCTGGATGAGGAGCACATTCAGCCACAGACACCGACCCCCTGCACACCACTAATATTATATTCACTGTTGATTGTCTGTACATATATTATCCATTTATACTGTATAGGTGACATATATTCATGCATATATCATATTCACTGATTGACTAATTTAGTTTTTCACTGACTAATGGGCGGTAATGAAAATCTAATCAAGCCTTATACATTTTAGCCCTTGAATACCATGCATCGTGCCATCCTTAATAATGCATCACCATAATGATAACAATTCAGTCTTGCAGCGGGCACATCTATAATTTGTCCAAAAAGCCACCGGTCACTTTCTAAATCTGTATACCCATGTTCCCGTGCCCCCTCCTCCTCCTCCTCTCCCACCGCTTGGACCATCTGAATCCCTGACGTCTGGTCTGTTTATAGCTGCCTTGGACGGAGGCCTGGCTCGGTGTATGGGGAGGTCGAGCGCTTGGGTTGTCCCAGTGCAGTCGGCCCACCTCCAGGCCATCCCATATTCATCAGATTTGCCGCATGCAGCCATATGTCCGAGCAGCATGATAAACCCTGGCCGCTCCCCAGCACCCACAGGACTCACTGTCAACACTGTGTGTGTGTGTGTGTGTGTGTGTGTGTGTGTGTGTGTGTGTGTGTGTGTGTGTGTGTGTGTGTGTGTGTGTGTGTGTGTGTGTGGTTTTTTTTCCAACCAGAAACGTTCCTTCAGTGATCTTCCGAGACCTCAAAAATGTTATTACCATAAAATAAACCTGTGTTGTATACAGTATGATGTTTGCTTCTGTTTTCTGAGCATATTGGCACATTAAAATGAACCACTTAATCCCCTACTTCGCCATATGACAAATAGAGAGAAAATTGCCTAGCATCTCAACACTTTGTAAGCTTGTATAGATCTGCTCTTTTCTTTCTGTCTTTCTTTCTTATTAGTAGGCTATATTATTTTTCATATATTGAATATTGTGAAATTATTTTGAATTAGTTTTTGCCTTTATGCCCAAAACAGGGACACCAGGTTCTGGTCCTGGACTGAGTTCTCTAACATCCAGGCATCCTTAGCAGTGCTCATGACAACATGCTTTTGAGCCAAGTGTGCATTTGCCAAAGTAGTGGAAATGCATGGGGCTACATACGTCAGAACAACAGAAGAACTTCCATAAACACAGCTTTATTTCTGTTTCCATCTGCCATCTCACGCTCAACGTTGTTTTGCAGTAAACTTTACACAGTGTAAAGTGTCCTTGGGTTTCTTGAAAAGCATCGTAAATCGATTAAAATCAATTGGAACTGAATGGTGACATTTTAAATTGCAGGTATGTAAAAAAAAAAAAAAAAAGGAGAAATAGAGGATCTTTGTAAGACAATTGATTAGAAAATTAGTTTACAGTAATTTGCTATATTGTAAGAGAAAGAATATACTGGATTTGGGTACGAGAAATAATAATAAAATATATTTTTGTCTGGAAAATAATTTTGTTTAAAGAAATAATGACATTTTATATCGTGTTTCAAACCCTATCATGAGTTCAGTGAATCATTGCATGCCTAAAAGGCACAATAAAATAAATTTAAGTTACAATAATCTCCAGTTATAGTATTGTTATTATCACCATTATTGTCGCATTTACTATGAAAACCTGCATTTCCGTGTGTCACAAAATGCCTCCATACATGGTCACGCCGTGGCATTGTCGGGCGAGGTCGCTTCTCGCCCAGGGCGTCTTACTGCGGATATTATGACTATTATTACTAGTAATAATAGTAATGAGTAATAATTTCGCCCGGTCTCTTCCTCCGTGACAGCTGTACCGCCATTCGATGTTTATGCAGAAAAACATCAAATCTGTGCCTGTTTTGCTGGGACCAAACGACCACAAATGACCATATCTCTTACGTCATCATTTAGAGCTAGTCATACGTATACTATATACATAATCAGTAAAAAATAAAATAGCAAATTGTGCCTG